>NW_027449732.1:0-22851 GCF_964194025.1 Convolutriloba macropyga
GACAAACACTTTTTTAAACTGTGAAGATAGTAATTTGAGCGCGAAATCTGACAACTTGTTAAGTACTTTTTTTCTCAGACCAGTTAGAACAAAAATTCCTTCTCCCTTAGAACCTATTTGGACTTACGCACTCCTAAGTAGGCCCTCAATTGATTGGAATGAGTCCTTCACTATATTGAAAAAAACTATGTTAAACTCTGTAAAGATAGTATTTTGAGCGCGAAATCTGACAACGTAATAAGTACTTTTTTCTCAGACCAGCTAGAACAAAAATTCCTTCTCCTGTAGAACCTATTTCGACTTTCCCACTCCTAAGTAGGCCCTCAATTGATTTGAATAAGTCCTTCACTATATTGAAAAACACTATTTGTTAAACTGTGTAAAGATAGTATTTTGAGCGAAAATCTGACAACGTGTTAATACTTTTTTCTCAGACCAGCTAGAACAAAAATTCCTTCTCCTGTAGAACCTATTTCGACTTTCCCACTCCTAAGTAGGCCCTCAATTGATTTGAATAAGTCCTTCACTATATTGAAAAACACTATTTGTTAAACTGTGTAAAGATAGTATTTTGAGCGAAAATCTGACAACGTGTTAAGTACTTTTTTCTCAGACCAGCTAGAACAAAAATTCCTTCTCCTGTAGAACCTATTTCGACTTTCCCACTCCTAAGTAGGCCCTCAATTGATTTGAATAAGTCCTTCACTATATTGAAAAACACTATTTGTTAAACTGTGTAAAGATAGTATTTTGAGCGAAAATCTGACAACGTGTTAAGTACTTTTTTCTCAGACCAGCTAGAACAAAAATTCCTTCTCCTGTAGAACCTATTTCGACTTTCCCACTCCTAAGCAGGCCCTCAATTGATTTGAATAAGTCCTTCACTATATTGAAAAACACTATTTGTTAAACTGTGTAAAGATAGTATTTTGAGCAAACATCTGACAACGTGTTAAGTACTTTTTTCTCAGACCAGCTAGAACAAAAATTCTTTCTCCCTTAGAACCTATTTGGACTTTCCCACTCCTAAGTAGGCCCTCAATTGATTTGAATAAGTCCTTCACTATATTGAAAAACACTATTTGTTAAACTGTGTAAAGATAGTATTTTGAGCGAAAATCTGACAACGTGTTAATACTTTTTTCTCAGACCAGCTAGAACAAAAATTCCTTCTCCTGTAGAACCTATTTCAACTTTCCCACTCCTAAGTAGGCCCTCAATTGATTTGAATAAGTCCTTCACTATATTGAAAAACACTATTTGTTAAACTGTGTAAAGATAGTATTTTGAGCGAAAATCTGACAACGTGTTAAGTACTTTTTTCTCAGACCAGCTAGAACAAAAATTCCTTCTCCTGTAGAACCTATTTCGACTTTCCCACTCCTAAGTAGGCCCTCAATTGATTTGAATAAGTCCTTCACTATATTGAAAAACACTTTGTTAAACTGTGTAAAGATAGTATTTTGAGCGAAAATCTGACAACGTGTTAAGTACTTTTTTCTCAGACCAGCTAGAACAAAAATTCCTTCTCCTGTAGAACCTATTTGAACTTTCCAACTCCTAAGTAGGCCCTCATTTGATTTGAATAAGTCCTTCACTATATGGAAAAACACTATTTGTTAAACTGTGTAAAGATAGTATTTTGAGCGCGAAATCTGACAACGTGTTAAGTACTTTTTTCTCAGACCAGCTAGAACAAAAATTCCTTCTCCCTTAGAACCTATTTGGACTTTCCCACTCCTAAGTAGGCCCTAAATTGATTTGAATAAGTCCTTCACTGTATTGAAAAACACTATTTGTTAAACTCTGTAAAGATAGTATTTTGAGCGCGAAATCTGACAACGTGTTAAGTACTTTTTTCTCAGACCAGCTAGAACAAAAATTCCTTCTCCTTTACAACCTAATTGGACTTTCCCACTCCTAAGTAGGCCCTCAATTGATTTGAATAGGTCCTTCACTATATGGAAAAACACTATTTGTTAAACTGTGTAATGATAGTATTTTGAGCGCGAAATCTGACAACGTGTTAAGAACTTTTTTCTCAGACCAGCCAGAGCAAAAATTCTTTCTCCCTTAGAACCTATCTGGACTTTCCCACTCGTAAGTAGGCCCTCATTTGATTTGAATAAGTCCTTCACTATATGGAAAAACACTATTTGTTAAACTGTGTAAAGATAGTATTTTGAGCGCGAAATCTGACAACGTGTTAAGTACTTTTTTCTCAGACCAGCTAGAACAAAAATTCCTTCTCCTGTAAAACCTATTTGGACTTTCCCACTCCTAAGTAGGCCCTCAATTGATTTGAATGAGTCCTTCACTATATTGAAAAACACTATTTGTTAAACTGTGTAAAGATAGTATTTTGAGCGAAAATCCGACAACGTGTTAAGTACTTTTTTCTCAGACCAGCTAGAACAAAAATTCTTTCTCCCTTAGAACCTATTTGGACTTTCCAACTCCTAAGTAGGCCCTCATTTGATTTGAATAAGTCCTTCACTATATGGAAAAACACTTTGTTAAACTGTGTAAAGATAGTATTTTGAGCGCGAAATCTGACAACGTGTTAAGTACTTTTTTCTCAGACCAGCTAGAACAAAAATTCCTTCTCCCTTAGAACCTATTTGGACTTTCCCAGTCCTAAGTAGGCCCTCAATTGATTTGAATAAGTCCTTCACTGTATTGAAAAACACTATTTGTTAAACTATGTAAAGATAGTATTTTGAGCGCGAAATCTGACAACGTGTTAAGTACTTTTTTCTCAGACCAGCTAGAACAAAAATTCTTTCTCCCTTAGAACCTATGTTGATTTTCCCACTCCTAAGTAGGCCCTCATTTGATTTGAATAAGTCCTTTACTATATGGAAAAACACTATTTGTTAAACTGTGTGAAGATAGTATTTTGAGCGCGAAATCTGACAACGTGTTAAGTACTTTTTTCTCAGACCAGCTAGAACAAAAATTCCTTCTCCCTTAGAACTTATTTGGACTTTCCCACTCCTAAGTAGGCCCTAAATTGATTTGACTAAGTCCTTCACTATATTGAAAAACACTATTTGTTAAACTCTGTAAAGATAGTATTTTGAGCGCGAAATCTGACAACGTGTTAAGTACTTTTTTCTCAGGCCAGCTAGAACAAAAATTCTTTCTCCCTAAGAACCTATCTGGACTTTCCCACTCCTAAGTAGGCCCTCATTTGATTTGAATAAGTCCTTCACTATATGGAAAAAAACTATTTGTTAAACTGTGTAAAGATAGTATTTTGAGCGCGAAATCTGACAACGTGTTAAGTACTTTTTTCTCAGACCAGCTAGAACAAAAATTCTTTCTCCCTTAGAACCTATTTGGACTTTCCCACTCCTAAGTAGGCCCTCATTTGATTTGAATAAGACCTTCACTATATGGAAAAACACTTTGTTAAACTGTGTAAATATAGTATTTTGAGCGCGAAATCTGACAACGTGTTAAGTACTTTTTTCTCAGAACAGCTAGAACAAAAATTCTCCGCCATTAGAACCTATTTGGCCTTCCACACACCTAAGTAGAGTCTCAATTGATTTGAATAAGTTCCTCAATACACTTACACAGAAAAATGAGATTTGAAAAGTTGAGTCATAATGAAATTTTACCTGAAAAGTCATTATCTAACAATTTCGTGTGAATTAGCAAATGAGTCAAAATAATTCTCAGCAGCTTGAATGAGACACAAGAAAGATAATCAAAAATTAAGGATCGAGATACATAGTGGAGTCAATTGTGTTCGAAGTGTCGCATTATTTTCACTAAATAGTTTTTCTCCTTGAAAACAAAATGAAACAGTTTGTAGGCAATCATGGCTACAGGAACTTCCACAGTCTCCTCAGAATCCGATACAACAAAACCGAAGGTTGAACTCTCTGAGGAAGCACCTCTTACCAATTTAATCTTACTGATAATATGCTTCTTTCGCAGAACACACTTCTTTGTTTCATCCTCATAGAAAAAAAGAATTTCACCCAACAGTATGTCTTCGTTCAATGAGATCGCGACAAATATATCAGCGCGCGACCCACGACCGTAAGCCCCTGATGTTAAAAAGAACGAATCACGAATTCTACAAAACAGACGTTTTCGGGGATGCTCACGTCTAAAATTTCGGGTAGCCTCTGTTTCAACCATTCCGAAAGCTTCATCGAATGGCTTTTTTGTGGACAACTCATTTAATGATTGAGTTAGGCAATCATCTTGAACTTCAATAGTCGCCAGTAACTTTGATCGAATAAAACGTTGAACCAAAACATGACAATGATTCACCGTTCCAGTAAGAGGGGCAAGGAGAAGCCTGTTGGCAGACTCGAACATGAATGCAGAAGTAGTAAAAAGAGGTCCAATACTTCGAACCTGCCAACTTAGGTGTCGTAAAAGGTGGAAATTGATTGATTCCATTCTGCTGCATTTTTCTGCCATACTCAGGCAAAACTCATCAATAAGAGTTTCACAAAGCTCTGCATTTTTACTCGAGTCGTATAACTCACGAATGGCAAAGACCAATTTCTTGAGATCATCTTCGTCGCTTCGTTTGTCCTCGCCAAACAGAAAGGAGGGCAAAATAACCGGGGATAAATACAGGAGGATAGTTTTCAGCTCTTTTGCTTTCATGTTTGATAAAGCCTCTAATCTTCGCACGGTGTTCTCAAGCTCCTTGGGAAGGGCAACAGATCCCAGAAAAGTGTTCAACTGTCCACGGTGCTCCACTCTCATCTTGTCGTAAAGATAACCGAGAAGGTCTTTGGCAACACCCAAGAAAAGCTGGTGCATTGGGTCGATCGGGGACGACAAAGGCTGGTTGGGAATTAAAGAGAGTAATATACTTCTTCCTTTGACACCTTGGGTCCTCACTTCAGCGTCTGCTTTTCGACCGTGTTTTAACTGAATTTCTCTGATGCTGCCCTTTTCAAGCTCTCTCAAATTCAATAGGTGCGACTCGTGCGACCTCATCACAAACTTTTCATCGTGGGGATACCTATGAGAGCCCGCAAAGTGAAAGCCACGTTGAGTGCACAAGGTACATCCGTAGAAGCCGTTACACTGCTTCATTTTGAGAACCTTTGCCTTTCCAATTAAATCGGCAACAAAAAGAATTGGCTGGAAATCTAACTCAATTTTTCTTTCACCTACTTTCAAAAACGTTGCGGAGGAGAGCTCATTGATCATGTGTTGGAACATCTGGTTGAAATCAGGATAGCCAGATCCAACAAACAAAGCCGCAAGAACAATATTTTGAAACCTTTGGCGTTTTTTAGGAGGAAGGTCAGCAACAGAGATAAAAAGAGGCCACGCCGATAAGACTGGACTTTTGCTTACGTTAGCTCCATCTGTATTTACAATTAACCGAACAGTTAGTTTATTTCCAATAATCCGAAACTCTGGCATATGCAGGTCTTCGTTGAAGGTCTTATTGGCTGCATAGAAGAGCATTTCATCTATGTGTTCCTCAACTATGTCAACAAGCAGTTGTCTAAACTTTACAACAATCAATTCACCATTTTCGAGAGTTATTTTTTCTTCCTGGTAAAGAGAAGAACACTCTTTTAACTTAGTTTTGACGGCCCAAGGGGTTATTTTCTGATGATCAAATAGTTCCTGGTCTCTCTTTATAAGATCGAACAGAAGTGCATCTGAACAATTATGACGCGCCACAATAGCTAAAAGAGACGCAATTAAATTACCTGCAGATACTTCATTCACTTCTCGCAAACGCATACTAGAGAAAATTTCATTGAAACCGAGTCCACTACTTTCTGCTATGTCAGTATCCGATAAAAAACTGCCACTTCGGTCAACAAACTCATTAAAATTAGCTAGTCCTTCAAATGAATCACTTTCAATCTCATCCTCCACAAGTTGATTCGCACCACTATCTACAGGAGGAACATTTGCAGCTATTTCGTCCAATTTTTCTTCGTCCTGAATATCTAAAGGCGCTTCAAATTCCAGAGAGAGTTCGCTGCTGTTTGAGCAATCTTCATAAAACTTTATCATCTCCTCCAGATGCAATTTTGGTGTCACGATTGGCTTTAAGGAAATTCTGGGCTTAGATTTTCTGCATCGTTTCTTAGCAATTTCACGGACAGTGTCTTTGACTGTTTCATCTGAAGATACGTTCTGGTTACCGTGTAGCTGCGTCATTCCACACAAACAGTCTGCGTTGTTATCGCCAAAAAATTGCTGTTGTAGAACGTCACTAACTCTTCGCCGTCGACAATTGGTCGCAAAGCCCTTAGTCTGACGCATTCGCGTCCATTATAGCCACCGCTCATGTAGTAATCGCAATTGGGTTCACATGAGTGGTTAGCCCATCTTGCGATTCCTATCATTAATTTTTCACCTTCCATGAGAGACCAGTCGTCAACAGTTCTATTCTTTGGTTTCTTTGCCAGCAACCCAACTGTATTTTGAAGTTCTCCAGTAGGCAAGGTTTTTCCACTTCGATTTCTTAAGCAGAACCCTCCAAAATTGTCACGCTCAATTCTAAAACCGTCATTGTATGCTGCCGAATAGATTGCACGAACGTCAAGACAGAGTTTTTTGAAATTTCGATTTCCATTCTCAAGCGCATTGAATTCTTCTTGTGACATAAGAGTAGTGAGGGCATGAGGCTCTCTTTCAGTATCGTTGATATGTAAAGGTGCTATGAAACCCTCTGCTTGACATAAAAGTTCACAAACATCCATACCTGGAACCATTCGATTGAACAGTGATTGAGAACATAGCACAATTGAGCGAATTTAAAAAATAACTCAATACCGTCTGACTAATGGCTCGTGAACAACCAGCGACAACTTTGCATTATTAGCTTAACACTTAGGCTGATAAACAAACAACGCACAACGACGAGCAAAAATTAGGACTTCAACTTTGCCAAACCTCAATTAAAACAATAATATGTAACCTCAGCATAGTTAGGGAAGCGTACGAAGAAAAACTCCACTCAATGTCTATCCCCTTCCTTTATCAAAAACATAGTTGCCTCAAGCCAGTGAATATATCCTAAGGTAAAATGAAGAACAAAATTTACACATGTGAACCGAACGAAAAAGCGTTAAAAGACGTGGAAATTAAAACAGAGGCAACATAAAACTCTATTTCAATCAAAGAAAAATTAAGATCAGTAACTTTTTGAGAAAACTGCAAAAACTTTAGAGATTCTAGACTAAAGCTATACAAAGCTAATTTATAGAAACACAAGTATCACCGAATAAACAGCAGTGCACAAATACATCCCGCGAGAACTAACAAAGTACAGGCGCAATTTACAGATTGACATAAGTACAGGAAGGCATATGCTCGAGAACAAATATAATCTAACTTTAACAAACATCTATTGAGGGACTGAATTAGGGTTCAGACAATAATTCTACTTCTCGGTTACAAATTCGAAGTTTCTTCACACTTCGCTTGTAATAGGTGTGACAACGTCATTTTTCCTATTGAAGCTTCTTCTCTCTCTACCTGCCTGATTAGCAGCATCTTTCGCTTTTTGAAAAGCCAGATTAGGGCTGAGTGGATACTTCTGAATTACCACATCTAAAAATTAAGGAAGTGGATGGAAAGTACATTTTCTCAAAGCAGAAGCGCAGACATTGAAAGCAACACTAACTTTGAGTTAAAAAGTATCAACTTTTAGTTAACAAGTATTTAACAAACGCATTAAATAGCAACAGCTGATTTGCAGCAATCGTTAGTGAATTAGATTGATGGACGCAGATTTAAGGAAACAATTACCTTTAAACTTCATCGTTTTTTCTATTGGAGCTTCGGATCGAACTGGAGACTTAGAACTGTCAATCATTTCCTCAGTTAAACCATTAATTCCAAAAATCTTAATTCTAGGACTGCGGCCAAGCTGTGAAGGGTACTTGTTTGCCTTCAAATCCATCAAATTTTCGCCATCAAAATTGACCCTTGTAGGGGGATAAGTGGCCATGAGTTCATCGTCCTCATCAATCGATTGAAAACCAAATTTCTGTAACCGCGCTACTTCTTTCAGTTCTTCGAACTAGAACAAACAGTACTACTTTTCTTTTTTCATGAACATTATACGTTTACTATTTTTCCGAAGATTACGAATATTTTTATTACTTACTCGGATGTTAAGTTCATCTATTTTTCAATTTGAAGTTTTTAAATGAGCATTATCATCATTATTATTGCCACTTTTATTTATACTACTCTTATTATTATTACTGTCATTAAAAATATATATCTCTATTTATAACACTTAATCTAAATTTGAAATGTTTAGTTACCGTTTCACCGATCTCCGCGATGATCTTCCTCCGCTTTTTTTCACTTTTGTTCTCGACAACTTTGCTGACTGCCTGAGCACGGATCATTCTGGTTTCATGTTCCGCAACAAAATCTTTGAATTCCTTGCACACGGGCTCGCCACACCCCTTTAAAAAAGTAACTTTGCTATCCTCTAAAACTCAACTCAAAAAGTTTCGTGCACTTTTTAATTTAAGTTTTCAAAAACGTTTCATGAATCAGAATCACTGAGCAACTGATTTAATTTTGAAGAACTTTTCCTTTAGCGCTTTTGCCATTTCTCGTGTTCAAGAAAAATCAAAGACCAAAATCTAGTGCTAAAACAAACAAATAAACTTAACGGACTAGCCTTGTCGCAAAGTTTGTCTTGCAGCTTTAAAGTTTTCTTGGGTTCGAATAGCAGCAGATTGCGTGCGCCTTGAGAACCACCTGCTACACTTGGTGTTTCTCTCATTTGCTGTTGGGGATTTGGCGGGTCACGCTTGCCTTTGTTTTTCTTTGGTGTATTACGTTTCGCCGTTCCCTCGTCATTCATCAATGGAGACTCGAAGACAATGGTTGAGCCTCTTCTTAAGGTCTCATCTTCAATTGGATTTTCAGTAGGCGGAGCAGTAGACTGATTATTCAAAAACAGTGGCTCTAAACCTTTATATAGACGGTCTTGAGTCTCTTTTTGGTGATTGTGAGCCTCTTTTGATTTCCCGCTTCCCAAAAAAATAGCCTCGGGATCCTTAGATTTGTGGATGATCCTCATTTGATCTCCAGGTTTTAAGGCCAGCTTGTTATCTGCAGTAGTACCGAGGACCCACATCGGACTGTTGAAGGGAACAACTACCGCTGTTTTGTCATAATAAAACACGAACTTATCATCTTGATGTCGCTCTTGAATTTTCCGACGGACTGCTGTCTCAGGGTCAGTTTCAAAGTGGGTTTCTTTAACTTGTCTTTTACTGGCAGAGCGTGAAAAAACTTGCGACATGGTTCTGAAACCAGTGAAAAACATTATTGCCATGACAAAAATTGCCTCATCGTTACTGCATCGAAACAAGGTTTTAGGGAACAGGACTTCGTGGAAACAAGTAGTTCGTGGAAACAAGATATCTCTATTCAGCTACAAACGAAAACAACATCAAAGCGCAAAAATCTCTTTAAAAATTTTATACAAAGCGGTCATGTGACGTGAAATTTTTCCTTTTTAGGCGTATCAAGTATGGCTTAAAACAAGGTGACACTTAGGCGCGAAATGTATAACAAGAAAGTAAAAACATTCAAGGGAAACTATTCTTTTATTCAGCAAACTTTTCACGAACAAAAGAGGTCTAAATCCACAAAATCATACCAGGTAAAATTGAGTTTACGGAAAATCTTAAAAGTTTAACATCGATCAAAAAGAAAGCTTGAGTAATCAGGTAACAAATTAAAAGCAAAATCTAACACAGAAAAAGAAACTCAGATTATATATCTCCTCATCGGAACTAAAAATTACTAAGTAGGAAACACAAAAGCTCTTCTTGAGATGGCTAATAACTGTGCCGAAAAAGCTAAATCGGCAGGGCTTCCTGTAGTACTTTTGCACAAACTATTGACTGCTTGTATTCTTGTTCATTGCAGCTTTTCTTTTGAGTTCCTTCTTTTCCTGGCTATATTTGCCTGTACCCTCGAGTCTCTGCTTAACGTTGAGTCCAGCCTTGTTTGCAGCTTTCTTAGCCTGCGACTTGGCATCAGGAAATAAATTTCGCGGGAATTTCCTCTCAACTGCACCTAAGAAAGAAGCAGAAAACGTTACCGACATATTTTTTTCAAAAACCTTTCTCCTGCTATTCTCATCTATACAAACCATATTATTGTAAAGGTGAAAATGAAAAAAAGAACCCCTTTAGTTCTTCAATCTCAAAACAACTGGTTATCAAACCAACGTGCAAAATAGAATTAACCAACTTACGGAAAAACGTGAGCATTTTTTCAACTGAGGCACACTTCCGAACTTTTCCTTGTGTTTTATTGGGCAGGATCATTTCATATGCAAGACCATTAGCTCCAAAAACCCATCTTCTGAGCGCCAGACCATAGTCCCACGGTTGATGTCCACTGTAGATCAGGTCAAGATTTTTGTTGTTGATACCGAATTGGACATTTGGTTTCCTTTCTACTTTGCTAAGAAGAGCACTTTCTTCTAGAGCATCATCATTATCAGTGTCTTCGTTTTCCTCATCTTGACTGCAGGAGGACTCCGTCAGACTTGTCTCAAAATCATCAACTCCGTCCATCGAGTTCCTGACCTGCACGAAAACTCAACGAATGGTTTTCTCAAAATCAAAAAAAAACAAGCTCAGAGAAAAAAGGGAACTAACTATTTGAGACAACGTCCGCTTAAGTGTACACATATCTTCCGCCGCACGATCAGAAGACCGCTCCATCGTTTTGATTATCTGATGGACGCGCTTTTCATTGTTGAGCAGGACTTCCGTGACAGATTTATGATGATCACAGCACTAAACAGTCAACAAGCGCGTCAAAAACATCAAACAGAATATGCTCGAGTTAAACAGCCTGCTCAGTTTCTCATCAAAAAATAACCGAACATAGCATTAAACATTCAGAAAAGCCATTTTTGTTGGTTATCAAAAATCCTCGTTAATTAAGATGTAGTTGGAGAACTAACCGAAACCAATTTAATCGTCTTCGCTGTTTTCGAGGTCTCTTCCTTTTGCGATTCAATACTTTCACATAAGTCAGATTCATGAGAACCAGTCGGCAAAGTTGAACTGGCTTGACGCTCCACCGTGATTGCATCATTGCTGGCTTCAGAAAAACAATCGTCAGACCTAGAACTCCGGGCCACAGAGACGCCATGATGAGAAGTGGATATGTTGCTTGTATTTCCAAGACTGAATTCTTGTCTCAGTTTTTCAAGATCGGGCTTATAATTCCCGCACCCGTGCTTCACAACAATATAGGTACGGACTTGATTGTCCTTAAATAAGAGAACGTCCTTCCCCTCTTTTGCCATTACCTTGTCAATGAATTCTGTGGAGCCCCACATTTCAGAATCCGCTGTAATTAGTTGGACATCGTCCTTTTCCTTTGAAATGACTAACCACTCAAGCATAGCTTTTCTCTTAAAACGAAAAAAGTTGACACAACCGGTAAGTTAAACCAATTTCGACAGTTCTTAGAACCATTTAAAACATTGTCGTGGCGGCTCAGATGAGTTTCACTATAGCAATCAAAACTAAATTGGAACTAGATTGCAAAACGAAAAATTTACTTCTAATTAAAACAGAACCGTAGGCCGATTCATCACATCAACAGTACGACAAAGGACTATATCAAAAAAATTACATTCAAAGAACAGATTAAAACAAAATCTAGCTGCTTTTAATTTGCTGAGGCATCCTCCTCAAATTCCGTTTGCTAACTCATCACTCAAATCATCCGTATGAACTGAGACAGTAGAGTCAAAACTATCATCTGCTGTGAGGTCAACTAATTCAATTGCTGCTTTTTCCAATTTCTCAACTCTGGCACTGATCTCATCTAATTTTCTTTTTAGCACACAAATTTCTTTTCTTAAATCATCTTCGAACTTTGCGCTGGATTCTGGCTGCGCAGTGGGATTTATAGCAGGCCTTCTGCAGATAACACGGCCTTCACTTACTGCAATTACAGTTTGATGCATCTTAACAACACTGAAAGGAACGTGTAATGAACTTGAAAAATTTAACAGAATCACTGAAAGAAACGCTTGCTTAATACTTCGCCGCCGCATGAAAGAAACGCTCGAGATACCCACTGAAAAAACATTTTGAAACGGTGCGTCATATTCAAAATGTGACCAATATTTCTAGTAACACAAGTTGCAAAAGAAAATAGAAGTACAAATTAAGTATTGGAAAAGCAACCTACCGTTGAGCTACAATCGGAATCCCCTGGATTCGGAATTGACAGCCAACAAATAGTTGAAGCTTTCCAAAATATAAAGCGTTCAAGAGCTATTTATTAAATTATAGTTCAAGCCAAACAGCTGTTCAAAAACTATTTATCTATTTATTATTTAAGCCACCCAATCGGCTTTTCGGTCAGCCACACAATCGGCTGTTCAAACTATTTAATTACCTATGATTTAAGCCACTCTTTCGGCTTTTCAACCAACCATAAAATCGGCTGTTCGAATACTATTTGTCTACTTATCATATAAGCCACTCAATCGGCTTTTCAACCAGCCACACAATCAGCTGTTCAAAATTTATTTATCTACTTATTGCATAAGCCACACAATCGGCTTTTCAGTCAGCCACACAATCGGCTGTTCATACTATTGAATTACCTATTGTTTAAGCCACGCTATCAGCTTTTCAACCAGCCACACAATCAGCTGTTCAAATTCTAGTTATCTACTTATTAATTAAGCCACACAATCGGCTTTCAGTCAGCCACACAATCGGCTGTTCAAACTATTGAGTTACCTTTGTTTAAGCCACGCTATCGGCTTTTCAACCAGCCACACAATCGGCTGTTCAAACTATTTAATTACCTATTGTTTAGGCCACTCTTTCGCCTTTTCAAGCAGCCACACAATCGGCTGTTCAAAAACTATTTATCTATTTATTATTTAAGCCACCCAATCGGCTTTTCGGTCAGCCACACAATCGGCTGTTCAAACTATTTAATTACCTATGATTTAAGCCACTCTTTCGGCTTTTCAACCAACCATAAAATCGGCTGTTCGAATACTATTTGTCTACTTATTATATAAGCCACTCAATCGGCTTTTCAACCAGCCACACAATCAGCTGTTCAAAATTTATTTATCTACTTATTGCATAAGCCACACAATCGGCTTTTCAGTCAGCCACACAATCGGCTGTTCATACTATTGAATTACCTATGATTTAAGCCACTCTTTCGGCTTTTCAACCAACCATAAAATCGGCTGTTCGAATACTATTTGTCTACTTATTATATAAGCCACTCAATCGGCTTTTCAACCAGCCACACAATCAGCTGTTCAAAATTTATTTATCTACTTATTGCATAAGCCACACAATCGGCTTTTCAGTCAGCCACACAATCGGCTGTTCAAACTATTGAGTTACCTTTGTTTAAGCCACGCTATCGGCTTTTCAACCAGCCACACAATCAGCTGTTCAAATTCTAGTTATCTACTTATTGTTTAAGCCACACAATCGGCTGTTCAAACTATTTAATTACCTATTGTTTAGGCCTCTTTCGCCTTTTCAACCAGCCACACAATCGGCTGTTCAAATTATTTATCTATTTATTATTTAAGCCACCCAATCGGCTTTTCGGTCAGCCACACAATCGGCTGTTCAAAATATTTAATTACCTATGATTTAAGCCACTCTTTCGGCTTTTCAACCAACCATAAAATCGGCTGTTCAAAAAAGCTTTCGATACAAACAACCTTTCAAACAACATTAGTTCAAAATTAAAAGTTTGGGTGACCTGTAAAAATGGTCAATAAATTAGCCCTCTTAAAAAACGTAGCCCACTCGTACCCAGCTTTTATATATACATACACACATAAGATCAACACCTAAGACAAGACAAGATTGAATATCATGGAGCTTTCGATACATAACAAGTCCTTGACTGCACTGAAATTCACTTTTTATGAAAACGAACAAAAATAATTTTTGAGCTCGAAATCTGACAACGTATTAAGTAATTTTTACTCAGACCAGCTATATCAACAATTAGCCCTCTATCAGAACCTACTAGGACTGTGACACTCCTAAGTAGACCCTCAATTCAATTGAACAAGTCCTTGACTGCACTGAAATTCACTTTTATGAAAACGCACAAAGATAATTTTTGAGTTCGAAATCTGACAACGTATCAAGTACTTTTTACTCAGACCAGCTAGATCAACAATTAGCCCTCTATCAGAACCTACTAGGACTATGACACTCCTACGTAGACCCTCAGTTCAATTGAACAAGTCTTTGACTGCAATGAATTTCACTTTTTATGAAAACGCTCAAATAATTTTTGAGCTCGAAATCTGACAACGTATTAAGTACTTTTTACTCAGACCAGCTATATCAACAATTAGCCCTCTATCAGAACCTACTAGAACTGTGACACTCCTAAGTAGACCCTCAATTCAATTGAACAAGTCCTTGACTGCACTGAAATTCACTTTTTATGAAAACGCACAAAAATAATTTTTGAGCTCGAAATCTGACAACGTATCAAGTACTTTTTACTCAGACCAGCTTGATCAACAATTAGCCCTCTAACAGAACCTACTAGGACTATGACACTCCTACGTAGACCCTCAATTGAATTGAACAAGTCCTTGACTGCACTGAAATTCACTTTATGAAAACGTACAAAAATAATTTTTGAGCTCGAAATCTGACAACGTATTAAGTACTTTTTACTCAGACCAGCTCGATCAACAATTAACCCTCTATCAGAACCTACAAGGACTATGACACTCCTATATAGAACCTCAATTCAATTGAACAAGTCCTTGACTGCACTGACATTCACTTTTTATGAAAACGCACAAAAATAATTTTTGAGCTCGAAATCTGACAACGTATTAAGTACTTTTAACTCAGACCAGCTAGATCAACAATTAACCCTCTATCAGAACCTACAAGGACTATGACACTCCTACGTAGAACCTCAATTCAATTGAACAAGTCCTTGACTGCACTGAAATTCACTTTTTATGAAAACGCACAAAAACAATTTTTGAGCTCGAAATCTGACAACGTATTAAGTACTTTTTACTCAGACCAGCTATATCAACAATTAGCCCTCTATCAGAAGCTACTAGGACTATGACACTCCTACGTAGACCCTCAATTGAATTGAACAAGTCCTTGACTGCACTGAAATTCACTTTTTATGAAAACGCACAAAAATAATTTTTGAGCTCGAAATCTGACAACGTATCAAGTACTTTTTACTCAGACCAGCTTGATCAACAATTAGCCCTCTAACAGAACCTACTAGGACTATGACACTCCTACGTAGACCCTCAATTGAATTGAACAAGTCCTTGACTGCACTGAAATTCACTTTTTATGAAAACGTACAAAAATAATTTTTGAGCTCGAAATCTGACAACGTATTAAGTACTTTTTACTCAGATCAGCTAGATCAACAATTAACCCTCTATCAGAACCTACAAGGACTATGACACTCCTACGTAGAACCTCAATTCAATCGAACAAGTCCTTGACTGCACTGAAATTCATTTTTTATGAAAACGCACAAAAATAATTTTTGAGCTCGAAATCTGACAACGTATTAAGTAATTTTTACTCAGACCAGCTTGATCAACAATTAGCCCTCTAACAGAACCTACTAGGACTATGACACTCCTACGTAGACCCTCAATTGAATTGAACAAGTCCTTGACTGCACTGAAATTCACTTTTAATGAAAACGCACAAAAATAATTTTTGAGCTCGAAATCTGACAACGTATTAAGTACTTTTTACTCAGACCAGCTATATCAACAATTAGCCCTCTATCAGAAGCTACTAGGACTATGACACTCCTACGTAGACCCTCAATTGAATTGAACAAGTCCTTGACTGCACTGAACTTCACTTTTTATGAAAACGCACAAAAATAATTTTTGAGCTCGAAATCTGACAACGTATCAAGTACTTTTCACTCAGACCAGCTTGATCAACAATTAGCCCTCTAACAGAACCTACTAGGACTATGACACTCTTACGTAGACCCTCAATTGAATTGAACAAGTCCTTGACTGCACTGAAATTCACTTTTTATGAAAACGCACAAAAATAATTTTTGAGCTCGAAATCTGACAACGTATCAAGTACTTTTTACTCAGACCAGCTTGATCAACAATTAGCCCTCTAACAGAACCTACTAGGACTATGACACTCCTACATAGACCCTCAATTGAATTGAACAAGTCCTTGACTGCACTGAAATTCACTTTTTATGAAAACGTACAAAAATAATTTTTGAGCTCGAAATCTGACAACGTATTAAGTACTTTTTACTCAGACCAGCTAGATCAACAATTAACCCTCTATCAGAACCTACAAGGACTATGACACTCCTACGTAGAACCTCAATTCAATTGAACAAGTCCTTGACTGCACTGAAATTCATTTTTTATGAAAACGCACAAAAATAATTTTTGAGCTCGAAATCTGACAACGTATTAAGTAATTTTTACTCAGACCAGCTTGATCAACAATTAGCCCTCTAACAGAACCTACTAGGACTATGACACTCCTACGTAGACCCTCAATTGAATTGAACAAGTCCTTGACTGCACTGAAATTCACTTTTAATGAAAACGCACAAAAATAATTTTTGAGCTCGAAATCTGACAACGTATTAAGTACTTTTTACTCAGACCAGCTATATCAACAATTAGCCCTCTATCAGAAGCTACTAGGACTATGACACTCCTACGTAGACCCTCAATTGAATTGAACAAGTCCTTGACTGCACTGAACTTCACTTTTTATGAAAACGCACAAAAATAATTTTTGAGCTCGAAATCTGACAACGTATCAAGTACTTTTCACTCAGACCAGCTTGATCAACAATTAGCCCTCTAACAGAACCTACTAGGACTATGACACTCCTACGTAGACCCTCAATTGAATTGAACAAGTCCTTGACTGCACTGAAATTCACTTTTTATGAAAACGCACAAAAATAATTTTTGAGCTCGAAATCTGACAACGTATTAAGTACTTTTTACTCAGACCAGCTATATCAACAATAAGCTCTTTTTCAGAAACTACTAGGACTATAACACTCTTAGGTAGAATGTCAAATTTTTTGAATAAGTCCTTAGCTGTAAAAACCGAAACTGTGCGCTGCACAGCAAACCAGACCAAAAAAAAAGCGGAAGCAAACAAAAAAAGCGCAAAATTGAAAAACCAAGAAGAGCGCAAAGCTTCGCGAACCTTCTTGCTTTGCAAGAACACATTCCCACAATGTGGGAACACGGACCAAAAAACCGGTCCGAAAACCGCAGCTCTGCGGTGCAGAGCAAACCAGACCGAAAGAAAGCGACAGCTAGCCAAGCTAGCAAGCAAAGAAGCGGGAAGAACTCACCTGAGAGGAGACGACAGCAGAGAAACAAAGCAAAACTCTGAAAAAACACTTTGTTAGTACACATAAAAGAACATCAAAGACAACACACAAGACGCACGGCCAACCCCCACCCAGCGAGCGACCCCCCCCCCCCCCGGCGCCAAAACGCCACCCACCACCCCCCCCCCCAAGACCCCCAAACACCAAAAAACCAACGCCAAATTTTGGCATGAGTTCCGGAACAATGCCATGGAACTCAGATCGCGCGGAAAAGCATCTACGGTCGGTGGTCAGTAACAGGTTGGAGATGTCGATTCTCCTGTTTCAGATGGTCAAACTTGGGGTATCTTTAATAGTCAATATTTCAAAACTGGCCGAACGAAACAAAACTAAACTAGGACCAAAATAAGTACTGCTTAAGACACGCTTTATGTCAAAAAATCAGCCAAATCGGTTCATTCTACGAGGAGATATTGCATATTTAAGGTACCGTACCAATCTCGTCAGAAACGAGGAGAGGTGACCTGCAGAGCTAAAATTGACCATCTAAACTACAGAAAACGCCCTACAAAACATACATGGGGAGACTCCCCACTAACTCAGGAATCTAAAACACTCAAATCTGCCCTTTAATTCAACACATAACAAGTTCAATATCGTATTCATGGCAGTGTTTCTCTCCCAAGGAGGGCAAACCGGGGCCAAGTTCCCTGGCCAATTTCTCAAAAACGGCTGAACAAAAAAAACGCCCTTAGTACAGTTTGTAGCACTGCTTGAGACACGCACCATATTAAAAAATGAGCCCAATCGGTGCATTCTTCAAGGAGTTATAGCAAAAAGAAGGTACCGTACCAAATGACCTTGGAGGAGAGATACACCACCTCCAGAGCTAAAATTGAACACCTAAACCTCTGAAAACGCTATATAAAGTATATATATTCGGAAACTACGTTACACGGGCTGTTCAGAACACTAATTTTTGTAACACAGTTCAAAGGTTCAAGGTGTCAAAAAAGTGTCAATCCGATGGTGTCAACCGCTTCAGGAGGTCAAACCGGGGCCAAGTTCCCTGGCCAATTTCTCTAAAACGGCGGAACAAAAACAAACCCCCGTAACACAGTTTGTAGCACTGCTCGAGATATGCATCATATTAAAAAATGAGCCCAATCGGTGCACTCTAGAAGAAGTTATAGCAAAAATTAGGTACCCTGACAAATGTCCAAAAAAGCGAGGTGACCTGCTTTCAGAGCCAAATTTGACTATCACAATTCCGTAAAACACCATATAAAATATATATGGGGATACTCCCCACTATCTGGGGAATCTAAAACACTAACACTTGTTGGGTAAATCGCGTGTTTTGTTGTTACGAAATTTGGGTCACCCAGAATGTCCCGAAAATTCGACATTTTTCAAGTTTGAACAGTAATAACTTTTTGATACGGCCTATTTGAGAAACCAACTAAACACTGCAAGCAAGGGGGGTTTAGAGCCAACAAAACGCGACAATGCCCGTCCAATTTGGTACACTAGTCTTGGAGAAATCGTCAAAGATATGAAGCGTACCAGGATTTTTGGGCTACTGTGAGACCCCAATTTCTGGCAAAATAACGCAAAGCGACTAAAAACGGTGCAACGCAGACGTATCTGAAGGCAATCCAAGTCCACTCAGTAGTTGCTGAACACCCAAGACCTCTACTGCGAAGTGGGAAAAAAATCCCACCTCGCCCTAGAGGACAGGGTGTTTTGTGTGTTTTGACAAAAATACGGCACCAACAGGAAAGTCATGATTTCACAAAAAATGAAAAATTGTTGATTTGCTAAAAACTATTGATTGAAATAGCTTCATGGACCCAACACCAGCGTAAATAACACAATTTGCAAGTAACAACAACCCTCATTACAATAACAACCACATAAAATCATAATAACGCTTAAAAGGATATTTTTTTTCAAGTTTACACCCAACTTATTATTTGCTCAGGCCGATAAAAAATATGACTGCAAAAGGCTAGCAGGAACAGATCAAAAGAAACAAAATGCCGCCTCGTTTGTTGAATTTGACTCAGTACTTTAGGAGATATCGATGAAACAGTAAACTGTAACATGACATTCGGTATCTGAAAAGAAAAAAATTTAAAGAGAAGCAATGAAAATGGTCCTCAAAAACCTAAGAAAACCAATTCTATGATTTCAATAGCTGCAGGGACCCAACAGGCGGTGAAATAACAGAATTTTCAAACAATAACAATGCTGATTACGAGAACGACTACATCATTTCAAAAAAACGTTAAAAAATTTTTTTTTCAAATTTACACCTTATTAACTTTTTGGTCAGTTTGATTTAAATAGTCAACAACGCGGGCAATAAAGAAGAGTTTAGCAACAACATTTTGCTTCCTCTCAAGCTAAATGTGATAAAGTGATTCAGGAGATATCGATGAAAGCGTAATATAAAACCTCGATTTCAGCCCTCAGGTCAGATATCAGTTTCTTGTTTTTGGCCTTAAATAAATTTTTTACCAGAACGGTTCAGGCTACAGCACGAAAAAAATAAAAAGAGCAAGTCAATGTCAATCAAAAGCGACTAAATATGACTAATTTGGAAAAGTACTTTAGAAATACTCCTGAAAT
The DNA here is from genome assembly GCF_964194025.1 of Convolutriloba macropyga. Lineage (NCBI taxonomy): Eukaryota > Metazoa > Xenacoelomorpha > Acoela > Convolutidae > Convolutriloba > Convolutriloba macropyga. The sequence continues at coordinate 20,011 of NW_027449732.1, forward strand.
ACTACATCAGTTCACAAAAACGCAAAAAAATTTTAATTTTTCAAATTTGCACCTTAATATTTTGTGTGGTCAGGTTAAATGAAAAAATCAAATAGATGTGCAGGCAAGAAGGGTTTAGGATTAACAAAAAGAAAACTCTAAAGCTCAGCTTGATACAGTAAATTAGGAGATATCGTGAAAAACGTAAACTAAAACCTCGATTTCAGGCTCTGAGAGACAGATATCTAATTTTTTCATCTTCATCATTGAATAACTTTTTTACCAGAACTTGTCAGGCAACTGCACAGAAGTGAAAACAAAAACTTATGAGTATCAAGAAAATGCGACCAACCTTGATTCATTTGGTACGGTACATTGAAAAATATGGTACTATTGAGATATTCCTGATATAGTTATTATTATCTCTCTTTTGTGCGCAAGCGCATCCCATTTTCTCCAAAATTGAGTCAGAGCAACGTAAATGAGCAGTTCTAGCTTGATTATTTATGTATTTTGTCCAAGTTCTACAACGATTATTATATAAAGCAGCGTGTTCCGACATTTGTTTCCAAAACAAAAATTAGTGACTTGTCGGGAATATGTCACTAAAATTTCAAAGAAAGCGCAACCTACTTAAACTGTCCATAACTGCTAATTTTGTTATCCTTGCCCATTTGTCTATAATACACTTTTGTTATTAACAAAATGAAGGATTCAAACGGGCAGTGAACTATTCAAACGATCAAACAACTAATTTTCGACGGTAAAGTTTTTTTGAAACTTTTGGTTTAGAACCATAAGAAAAGTCTTTATGAAGCAAAAAAATTTTGGATTCCAATCTTTTTTAAAGGAAACTGTTAAATTGAATAGGAGGACAGTTCAGCTATAGAATCAATCGAAAATGGATAGGAAGATTGAGGAATATTACGGTCTACGTTTTTCGGAAGGTACAAATTTCACCAAGGAAAACGTTATGTTATCACAACACAAAACGTATGATTGACTATTTTGCAGGGATTACGTGCTTTTCCACTTTTAACAGACCTATGACAGTTGTGTTTTGTGGTACTTGCTAGCTAATAAATGTTCAAAATTAATCGCATAACAGAAAATTTCAACGCTTCTATGTACTTGAGTCTGACTAAAATTTCTAAAATAACGTTACATACCAAAAAGGTAACAAAATGTAATGTTATTATTCTAGCGCCTCTATCTATTCAACGGTTGTTTACAAACCGAAGGCGCCTGGTGCTGTTTTATTAAGAGTGTTCCAGAAATGCTTTTTTTATAACAAGTTGTCCACACAATAGAAGCCTCCTTTGTATAAGTTAATAAATATGGCTCAACAGCCTTTTATCAGCGCTTTACGAGAAAAACATTGAAGCATAATGATTCAAATTTTCTTTCATTTCTCGTAAAAATGGTGACTTGTAGCTAATAGCTCATTAGAATTTCAATGAAAGCGTAACCTAACGAAACTGTCAAAAACTGCTAGTTTTTTATCTTTGCCAATTTGTGTGTTTTAAATTTTTGATTTCAACGGAAAGAACTATTCAAACGACCATCGAATTTTTCAAACGATCAGTGGACTAGTTTTCGACGGTAAAGTTTATATGAAACTTTCCGTTTTGGCCCGAGAGAAAAATCTTTATGAAGCTAAAATGTTTTAGATCCCAAATTTCTTCTGTAAAGCTTGTGCAAAGTTTAGTCGGTGTGCCGTCCTGTTATAGGATGAATTTCAAACGGATTGGAAGGTTGAGAAATGTTACGGTTTACGATTTTAGAAAGGTACAAATTTTATCAGTGAAAACGTTATGTTATCGGAACACAAAACGTATGATTGACAAGACACAATGGACATGTAGAAGATAAAAACGTTTGAGAGAACTTCTACTCAGAAAACAATATCCGATCTAACGTCAAATTTCCTCTTTTTTACGCATCAATATTTCAGTTCAAAGAACCAATTCAGTTAAAAGAGTAAATAAAACAGTTAACATACTTCTTTGATCTCTCTGTTTGATGAAAAAATGGAACAGCAAAAAGCAATTTTCTCAATTTTTTGGACTCTCTTTCAAGAATGATTTAAGGCTCCGCATGAGTCAAAATTTGTGGATAGAGATAACAAAATCTCCAGACGTGTTCATACGATTAATTTTGTTCCCTCTATGTACTAAAGTGTGACTAAATCTTCAAAGAGGACCTTTCTTTTGAAAAACAGTCAAAATTTAATATAGACTTAAAATTTTGTCTTTACCTATTACGCTTAAGTATGCAATAATCATCAAATCACGCTGAAAAAAATGACTTTATTTATTATTGTTATAATAATTTATAATAATTATTATTATTATTATGTAACAACCCAACTGTTTTTTTTCTTACAAAAAAATATCAGTCATCAATTGTCAATATTTCCTCTTAATTTACAAGTCCCAAAGAGAACTTTGGTTCTTAAAATTTGTTTCATAATTAAAAACTAAGTTTATAACCAGACTTTGGAATTCTTTCTTACTGAAAAAAGTTATAAACGAGCAGAAATTTTTAAACGCGGTAAAAACGAGCAAAATTTTTTAAAACGAGGTAAAAACGAGCAAAGAGTTTTAAAACGAGGTAAAAACGAGCACAATTTCTAAAAACGAGCTAAAGTCTGTTCATGGCTGATTATGGTCTGGATGGGTCTGATCATGGCATTAATAAAAACGAGTCAAAAACGAGCACGTATGAAAAACGAGCTAAAGTCTGATCATGGCAGATTATCGTCTGGATGGGTCTGATCATGACCGATTTTAGTCTGGATGGGTCTGATCATTAACGCACACCTCGACCTGGGTATTGTTAAAATTTTAGCTGGTACTTGCT
>NW_027449732.1:22874-71298 GCF_964194025.1 Convolutriloba macropyga
GAACATTCATCGCATTTGAGCGCATTTCTTAGATAACATATTGAAATTTCTTGACACCAATAAAACAAATTATTTAACATTTCTCCTCAAAAAGTGTTACGCAGTAAATGAATGAATAATTTTAACCAATCAGAATCGAGTATTTAAATACGAATCTAAATGCGTATAAAACGTTCTAATATACGTAGCAAGTTCCGAAAAAGTTCATTTAACCTAATTTTAGGTAAATATAACCACTATATGTATCGAATAAGCTGGTTTTCGGCTTAATATTTTTAGGTTTTCTAGACAATTGTCGATTGAACACGAACTGATTCTGACGTCAATGACATCAGACGAAAAAACCTGTTAGATGAACAACAAAAAATCTTGCCGTCTAAGTTTTCACTTGTTGCTATGATCATCGTTAATGCTTGTACGTGGTCTTCATCGTTACTTTGTACGTTTACAGCTAATCCGTTGCTTGATATCTTATACATGATCAGAATCGAAACTTTCCAAACTACAGTTCTATACTGAGTTTACATTGGTGCCGCCTTTAGTGTATAATTCTTAGCCTAATTGTGGTGATGAACTTAATAAATAGATGTTTGGATGACTCAAGCGCAACATCCTGGAACGCAGTTTTGATGCTTTTCCGTTAACAATTTTTGCCGTACCTGTAGAAAAAAGAAGTACGATGTAGTTTGGGCATTGCAGTGGAACTGATTCAACCTTGAACGAAGCAGATCAGTGATGCAAAGTGTCTGATTCAAACTGCACGGAAAAAGACGATGCCCACCCGGCAGACAATGTTACGTCCCCTAACCGCAATTCATTAACAGAGCACACCGCAACAATTAATCCCAACCCCACTGAACACTCGGACAGCTATTCGTCAAGTTTGCGCGGAGATGTGTACGTCTTTCCTGAGAATGTGAGAGGGTCTTCTTTTAGGACAGATACCACTACTTCGGACTTGATCACACGGCCATCGATCGATTCGGTTGATGACGATGAAGACAATCGGGTAGAGACGAAAGAGCAAGCCCTGACTATGTTGTACCCAGTGAAAGATGCAGTCAAAATTCCTACCTCACGGTTCCCAGCTCCGCATCAATGGAAAAGTTTTGCAACTGATACTATACAGCCCCTATCAAGCAGTGCATCAACGCTTCTTAGCCAACAAAAAAAAAACTGTAAGACAGAACATTAAAGAATTTTTTTTGCTGATTTGTGTGAATTAATTAGATTTATCACCTAGACGGCAAGAAGCCCAACCCGTGAAATTTTGACATTGGTGTGGAAGAATTAAACTGATCTTTGTAGAAAAAAAAGGTAAGGGAAGGGGCCCCCACAAAGATAATTTTTGACACGAAAAAACATCAATTTTGAAAATTTTTGGTAGATTTACCAAAAAATTCGAGAAAATTGATACTGTCGGTTTGTACATCAAAAATTAACCTCTGACATAGAGAAAATTGAGAGAAAATAATGCTAAATTGTTCAATTTTGAAAATTTTTGGTCCATTTTGAGGCAATTCAAAAAAAATTAGAAAATTGTTACCGAATATTTATAAACCGTATTTTCGAGTATAAAAGTGTCCAGTTTAGTGGATAAACGTTCCGTATTCAAAAAATTGAAAAAAATTGACCAAAAAAGGAAAAATTGGAAAAAAGCATAAATTTTTGACAAAATTGTCAAAAAAATTAAATTCTCCAACAAGAAAGTTCGTTAATTGAGTGAAACTCAATAAACAAAAAAAGTTGTGAAAATTTTCACGACCTCCGGCCTACTGTAAAAATTTATCGAATTCCCATAATTTTTCTCGTCGATCGTTTATGTACCGTTTCGCCCGCGTCCTTTTCTTCCTTTCGCTCATCAATTCTCCGTGTTCCGTTCTTTTAATAACGTCGCTCTCCCAAAACTTCGCTCTTCGTTTTCTTCCGCTACTTTTCCGGATTTCGATGTAGTATGTCATATGTGATCAAGTATGTTGTTGTTTTTGCTGTAGTATGTTGAGTGTGCTAGTATGCTGGTTTGTTGTTTAGGTCTTATAGCTTTTTAGGGTGTGACTTTAGTTTATTCTCGAGTTACGGCTGGATTGTCCCTTGACTTTTCAACTTTACTATTTTATTAGCCCTTCTGTTGTAGTATTTTGATTTTTCTGCTGTATGTTTGCGTGTACATGTATGATTGCTAGTTGGTTTGGTCTTGTTGCCTTCTAGGGTGTGACTTAAGTTTATTCTCGAGTTACGGCTGGGTTGTTTCTTGACTTTTCCAACTATCTTAGTCTACAAATACACTATTGTAATTTATTCAATTTTGCTGTAGTTTGTTTAATACCGTTAGTATGCTGATTGTTTCTTTTGGTTTGGGTTTTGCTAGGATGTGACTTAAGTTTATTCTGGAGTTACGGCTAGTTAATTTCTTGACCTTTTCATCCTTTTAGTGCACTACTGCATTGCCGTAATTTAGTTTTTTGTTAAATTTATTCGTTATAGCCCCATAATGAACTATATTAGATTGTCTTGCCGTAGCTTCTCTCCTTCTTCCTAGGGTGTGACTTAAGTTTGTTCTGGAGTTACGGCTAGGTTGTTTGGTTGAGTTTTTGCTATGGTCGGCTAACATAGTTTCTTCTGTCCTCATTTCCAGACCGTTCTTTCCCACCGTCCCGTTTCGTTGCGTTGAGCGTTTGTCGCTTGCTTTCCGGCACGTCCCGTTTCCGTTCCGTCGCGCACTGCTCGCTCGACTTCTCGTCTGTCCCGTGTCCGTTGCGTCGCGCGTTGCTCGCTCGACTTCCCGTCCGTAATGTCTCCATTTCGTCGCGCGTTGCTCGCTCGACTTCCCGTGTGTCTTTTGTCTCCCTCCGCGTTGAGCGCATAGCGTTCAGCGCCCCACTTCTGTTTTTGTCGGGCACTGTGTGCTCGACGACCTTTTTGTTCTTTGGGCGGTTTGTTTTACAGACTGTCCACAGTGTGCTGTGTTTGGTGCCCTTTTGCGTTGGGATTGTTTTTTGTGGGTTTGATTTGTTTGGAGTGTGCTTATAAAAGATAACCGTGTGCAGTGGTAGTTTTGCTGGTATTTGGAAATAATATTATCGTGATGTCTAATAGTCTTGATCAAAAAGTCAAAAAGTTGTACGCTGCCAGGTCAAAGCGTGAAGCTGAATTGCATGCTATAGATGAAGATATTCTTCATTGTATAAATAGTCAAAGTAGGTGAGTGAAAGTTGAACGCCTAGTAACAAAGTGCAACAAAGCCTTTATGACTGTTGTAGACAAAAATGAGGACCTATTTGCATTTGCTGGAAAAACGGAGGATCCAAGTGCACTTGTTCCTTCATTAGAGTCTTACTTGGAGGCAATGACAACTAAGAATGACAAGATACTCACTTCAGCACGAAACTACAACAACTCTGCTGATGATAAAGTGAGTGAGTTCCAGGAACTAAGGGCTCCCATTCTTTCTAGAATTCTCTCAATTATGACCTCGTCAAAAACATCTAGTCAGCGTAAACATGATTACGTATTTGCTAAATTGAAGCGCGAAGAAATTGGAAAACAGAATGAGGCAGCCATTCGCCTTGCTAAACAGAAAATGCAAATGGAAATAGATGCGCTGGAGGAAAACAACAGGAAATGTTTGGCAGAGGCAACTCTGCAAGAATTTGAATTGCTGGACGCCGTTTCTAAAGGTAGCCAATCTGAAACAACTGCAAGTGCTAGGAGCTCAATGAGACGTGAAAAGGCTGTCCAAGACTGGATCAACACCTCACTTGCTTTAAGTTTTCACAATGAGGAGAAAACTAGTGAACCACAGGTTATGATTGACCCTCCAGAATGTCCTAGCCACAACAACGGCAGAACAGTGGAAGATCAGAACACTGAAATTTCAAGGCATGCTATTCCAAAAAATTGTCGAGGCAATTACATTTTAAGCAATGAGACCTTGCTGCAACTCGACCCCTATTTTACTCCACCTGAAAATTTTTGGCCGCTGCTAACACACAAGCGTTGTACCAGGCCCACCTAAGGGCGCAAATGAATCAAACAGGCCAGCAAGGCACGGCACTCCCAAGCATAACTAACCAAGGAACCGCGGATAGTCAGCTGCCTTCTGTACACGCCCCAGGGGCTTCTTCACCGCCCATTCAACAGCCCATTCCACCACAGACGTTCGCACCACAAGAAAATCAGAATATTGCAACCGAGTTTTTTCCCAACGCACAACTTCAAATTTCGCAATCCAGGGGACCTGAAACATCAAGTCTGCCCGAGAATAATTTGGCCCAGCGTATAAGCCCCCGACAACAAGTTAATTTTGTCCCCCGAGCACCAAACGCCACTCTTCCTCCTTTTCCGACAAAAAATTATCCAGCCCCCGCAATAAAAGTTCCCCTTCTCCCAGGCGCCCCACCAAGTCCAAACATTCAACAGCACAACTCCGAACCCGCTCATCCTAACGTCCTTCCCATTCCGAACCCAGTCTTCGCATCTAACCTCACTGCTCCCATCCCACACGCCCCTTTGATTAATCCTCCTCTCGTCAACAACACTTTCCAGAATAATAATAACCCAGTACACAAAGCTGTATATTCCGTTGCTGCTCCTGTCCCAAATATGCCCAATATACCATTTGGCCAAAACTTTGTGCCAAATATGAGTCATTGGCGGTTTCCACAGCAAAGACTGTCAATAGTCAACCAAGACACAACCACCGTGAATAGTCTGCCTCCAATTGTTCACACCCATATCGCACCATCAAGCACTTATGTTCCACTACGAATTTATCAGAATTCGCCCCCTTTGATTGATATGCAATCACCATCAGGTGCACAGCAGGAAAACCTGATCGCGACTACTAGTAATGTTGTACCTGGTCTAGCCACTCCGGTTTTTCAGCCAACATACCCCTATGTTGGGCCCACACCGTTAAGTTGGAGTGGTCCGCAGAGGTCTGCACCTGCCCCTCCGATAACGGACAATGCGTCATTGATTAGGGAGTTGACTGATGCAATAACCAGCAAAAAAATGACCCCTTGCCAGAATGGAAACTTGCTCAGTATAATGGCGATCCAATACAATGGCACGAGTGGTATGGTCAATTCAAAAGCGCGATTGCCTCACAATCGCTCACTGATGACGTTAAATTGACATACTCCAAGACACTTGTCACCGGTAAAGCAAAGATTGCAATCGCCGAGTTTGCTTACTGTGGTTTAATGTACAAGGAAGCACTAAGGACTTTAGAACGTAAATTTGGCCAGCCACAGGCAGTCGTAAGTGCACACTCGGATAAACTAAGCAATTTTCCGCCTCTTAAAATGCACAATAGTGATAACATCATTAACTATTCTGCAGCCATATCCAGCCTCGTTGGAATTTTCCAGTCACTATAAAATGATGCTGACTTGAAGAGCACTTCCCTACTTAACCAAGCGGTACAGAAGTTACCACTAAACAAGAAAGAGTCATGGTCACTCTTTACGGTTAAGAAGCACTGGGTTAAGCCTACCCTCCTTGACTTTAACGATTGGCTTTAAGAAAAGGCTGAGGCCCATGATCTTATGAAATAAAGCGCAACCAAGGCAAGGCCTGAAGATAACAGCACTTCATTAACAAAGACCAAAACAGCCTCAAAAGTGTTTGCATCAAACTCACAACAAAGGGACACAAAGAAACAAATTCCATCTTCTTCCACAAACACTTACTCTCGGTGCATTGTATGCAAAGGTAACCACCCGCTATGGGAGTGTCGAGTTTTCATGGAAAAGACTCCAACCCAGAGAGCTAAGTTGGTGGCGGATAACAAACTTTGCTTTTCGTGCTTAAGGGACAAGCACACGTTCCGCCAGTGCCCTCAGCCAAGAATGTGCCGAGCAGAGGGGTGTAATAGTTCGCATAACTCACTATTGCATGGAGCAGATAGGGTTTTCCCAACAAAAGAGTCAACAAATCCCAATACTATCAAGTCTTCTGGCAACACAGGTCAAAGAAAAACAACTACTAGTCAACAGCCGTCTAATAAGACCACAACAATGTCATCTGTTACTGATGTTAAGGGGCTCCTTCAGGTAACGGAATTGCAGTTGGTCAATTCGTCAGGTTTGGATACCAAGGCTTTAGTATTTTGTGATACCACCTGCAGTAACTCTTGGGTGGCCGGTAGTCTCGCAGATAGACTCGGTTTTGCACGGTAAAGCAATAAAGCTAACTGTCAAGGGTATTAATACCGAAGAAGTAGTTGACACTAGGATTGTTGAAGTTGCTGTGAAACCAAGAGAACATAAAGATTTCGGACCATTTACCTTCAACTCTTTCGTTAAAGAGAGTCTGAACATCGGCTCTGATATAATTAATGTACAGGCCCTGCAAGAGACTTACCCACACTTAGCGGTCCTCAATCCCGTGACATATTCCTATAAAGACATTGAGATGATACTCGGACAAGATGTCTATCATGCCATCCGCCCGTTAGAATTTCTCTGCCGATGAGAAGCGTTCACCCGTTGCCGTACGCTTACCCATAGGTTGGGTCTTAAGCGGTCTGTTACCATCAAGTTCTTGTTTAAGCTCAACGTGCTTTAAAGTGAATATCGAACATGACAATGAGTTAGCAAATCAAGTAAAATCATGGTACGACATAGAATCATTCGAGGCAAACAAGCAGGTCGACTCCAGATCTGCAGCAGACGCAAGGGTTCACGAGATCCTTGAGAGTACCACCATACACAATGGCCTGAGTTACGATGTCGGAATGCTGTGGGCAGCAGACAATATCCAGCTCCCAAATAATTACTTCTCCTCCCTTGTGCAACTAAAATCGCTCGAAAAACGTTTGGCCAAGGATGAAGACCTCAGAGAGAAGTATACCAGTACCATCAAGGAAGACCTAAATAAGGGGTATGTAATTGAGGTTTCGGACGCCCACAAGGTTGAGAGCCGGTCTGATAAAGAGTGGTACCTACCCCACCATCCGGTTTTAAACCCGAACAAACCAGGTAAGGTGCGTAGGGTGCTCAATGGAGCAGCAAATTTTCATGGCGCCTCACTGAATAAATCTTTGCTCACTGGCCCTGATCTGCTCCAAAATCTTATTTACGTATTTCTTTGCTTCCGACAACATCCATATGCCGTCTCCGCCGACATCGAGGGAATGTTTCTACAGGTTGGCGTGTTACCATCAGATCAACCATCACTTCGCTTTCTGTGGCGGGAGGACCCCACAACTAACGTTGTAGTGTGTCAATATACGCGCCATATATTCGGGGCTAAAGACTCGCCCACATGCGCCAACTATGCATTACAACGCACTAAGAGAAACAATGCCAAGTTTTACCCCGAAGCTGCAAAAGCCGTCCTTGAAAACTTCTACATGGACGAATATCTTGACTCAGTGGAGTCTCCAGAGAAAGCCATCAATAGATCGAAGGAATTTGTACATCTTCTACAGCTCGGTGGGTTCAAGCTTACAAAGTTCGTAAGCAATGTACCAAATCTGGCTGACCGAATTGATGGTTCCTCTCAATCTACTGAGCCCAAAGTTATCGTTTCATGTCAGGAAGATTCATCGCATGTGCTAGGGTGAAAGTGGGATCATACTAATGACATTTTAGTTGTGAGTAGGGGTACAAGCTGCGCTATCACCAAGTCCCTCACGCAACGCTTCGTCCTAAGTCTTGTCTCGAAAGTCTTTGACCCCATTGGTCTTGTCGCACCGTTTACCGTCGGTGCGCGACTGCTCTTAAAAGCTCTTAAAAGACATCTGGCGTGTCACAGGACAACAATGGGACGACGAGCTCCCACAAGACATGGTTCAAAGATTTTTGGCTTGGAGTGCGGACTTACCAAAGCTTGAGAACAACAAAATTGCTCGAAGTTATTTTATTGGACCCTTTGATAATGTAGAGTTGCATATGTTCGGTGACAGTTCCCAGGATTTTTTAGTGCCGTTGCATTTCTTCGAGCTCGAGTAACAACTCCTACGGGCAAGATAAAAACAGAGCTTGCGTTTGTTTTGGGGAAAGCGAGCGTGGCGCCAATGAAAGTAATGACTGTCCCAAAACTCGAATTATAAGCAGCTCTACTTGCCGCTCGACTGAAAAGGGAAATTACACAAGCACTTACTGTAACTGTTAACCAAGTATTCATGTGGACAGACAGCACGACCGTTCTCCAATGGATTAACTCAAATGAAAAGCAACCAATCTTTGTTGCAAACCGTGTTTGTGAAATTTTGGAGCATACCAGCGTTGATCAACGGAACCACGTCGCAACTAAGCATAATCCAGCTGTTGCTGGCACGCGTGGAATGTCCGCTGAGGTTTTGCAATTAAGCAGTTGGGTCAATGGTCCACATTTCTTAACTAACTCAATTTTTCCTTTCGCACCGAACAAAGACGTCATTAATAACATCAAACTTGGCGTCAACCAAGCAGTCATCATAGAACACACTGTTTCTCTCGCTACATCTGTTAAAAAACAGACAACTCCCGTTCCGTCGTTATTCCCATTTGATAAGTTTAGTTCTTATCAAAAGTACTTGCGCATTGCCGCATACTTTCTCCGACTTTTGCCGCAACATGCCGGCTACCGTAACCCCGATGGTAGCATCACTGACCCTACTGAGCTTGACGAAGCCGAGCGTCATCTACAGTACTTGGTGCAAGGAGAGTCTTTTGAAACCGAAAGAAAAGACCTTCTTGACAACAAATTCGTTAAACGGAGTAGCCGAATTGCTCCACATTTACCGTTTATTAGTCCCAATGGGCTAATTTGTTCCGAGGGCCGCATCAAGCGGTTAATTGAAGTTGGGTTTAACGTTAAGTAATCAATCATCTTAGATGCACGTCATCCGTTTGTAAAACTATTCCTTGAACACAAGCACGTAAAGCATTATCATCACGCCGTTGAATACCTAAGATCAATTGTGCAGTAACACTATACAGTACTGAAATTAAGATCGTCTCTACGTTCCACCAAGGCACACTGCCTGAGATGCCGAGAATTCCAAGCTGTTACTATGCAACCAATCATGTCCAACTTACCTAAAGAGAGATTGGCTTACCAGTCGCCTCCCTTCGCTAACACTGGCGTCGACTACTTTGGGCCATTCTATGTTACTATCCGCCGTACTACTGAGAAAAGGTGGGCCTTCCTCTTCACCTGTCTCACTACTCGCGCTGTCCATGTCGAAATAGTTACATCCATGGACACCAGTTCTTGTGATATGGGAGTTCAGTGGTTTGTGTCACGTAGGGGTACACCTGCCATGATTTGGTCAGACAATGGCACTAACTTTTTTGGAGCGGAGAAAGAACTCCGAGAAAGTATTGAAAAGTGGAACGTTGTCAACATTGCAGCTGAGCTTGCTCACAAAGGCATAAAGTGGAGATTCAATCCACCCAGCGCACCACATCAAGGTGTTATCTGGGAGAAGTTGGTACGCAGCTTCAAGCGCGTGTTGTATACTATTCTTGGCACGCGTCGCCTCACGGATGAGGTACTGCATACTACCTTTTGTCTCGTGGAGAATGCTCTCAATTCGCGTCCTATAACACCCGTAAGCGCTGATCCGCGCGATTTCAACGCTTTACCGCCCAAGCACTTTCTTTTAGGAGAATACTCTACCAGTATTCCGTCTGTTGTCGGCAATAATGAGCTTGACCATCGTAAACTTTACGCCCGTGCGCAATCGTACGCTAATGCGATCTGCTCCCGTTGGATCAGACAGTACGTACCGACGCTGAACCGACGCTCTAAGTGGCAGACGCCTGCCGAGCAACACCTTAAGACCGGTCACTTGGTTTGGATAGTTGAGGAAACCAACCCTTGGGGTTACTACCCAACCGCTCGGATTGTGGAACTCCGTTACGGCTCCGATAGCGTCGCGCGCTCCGCCGTTTTACGTACGTCGACCGGTTCACTCGTCCGCCCGCTTGTAAAACTTGTACCAGTTTTCCCAACATCTTCTTCCGGGCCGGAGGATGTTACGCAGTAAATGAATGAAAATTTTTAACCAATCAGAATCGAGTATTTAAATACGAATCTAAATGCGTATAAAACGTTCTAATATACGTAGAAAGTTCCGAAAAAGTTCATTTAACCCAATTTTAAGTAAATATGACCACTATATGTATCGAATAAGCTGGTTTTCGTTTTAATAATTTTAGGTTTTCTGGACAATTGTCGATTGAACACGAACTGATTCTGACGTCAATGACATCAGACGAAAAAACCTGTTAAATGAACAACAAAAAATCTTGCCGTCTAAGTTTTCACTTGTTGCTATGATCATCGTTAATGCTTGTACGTGGTCTTGATCGTTACTTTGTACGTTTACAGCTAATCCGTTGCTTGATATCTTATACATGATCTGAATTGAAACTTTCTGAACTACAGTTCTGTACTGAGTTTACAAAAAGAGTTTACTTTTGATTCGAAGTTATAAAACTCCAAGTTTTGTAAAGTTTTGCTACTCGTGACTCATGGCAGTCATTAGACGAATGATTTACGGTTTTTACAGCCTAAACAAGCAATAAATGTCTCGTTTACAGCAATTCTTATTTTTTGTCTCAGGTCCCACTGTCAGATGAAGTGCTTCGGTTGACTGTTCAGCGCCCTTTTATGCGATATTTCTTGTCAGAAGAGAGATGCAATGCCAGACATGCCTATGATGTCCCCTCTTTGGACCTCACTGACCATATTCTACCATTACCATTAGACGAATTCCACAGAGCCGCTGCAGCTGCTTCCAAGTCTGGATCATACACTGGCACCATTTTGGTGGAAGCTGAGGGAGAATGCTACGAAATAATTGTGAGTATCAATTATTTTATGAACAAAATCAATTGATTCAAGTTTCCATCAAGATGCTGTAGCTGTGAACAAAGTATACGAAATGAAAACTTGAAGCCTGTTTACAGTCTTAGTTAATGATGTATAGCATATAGCAACTGTTGGTAGTATTTGAGATCAAAAGGTCTTTTTGAGAAATGTTCGTAGTACAACTGTCCACCACAGGGTTAAGGCTGCAGAGACTATCATTCCCCCACAACCTATCCTTCCCCACCTACCTAACTCCGCAACATACCTAACTCCCACCCCACCTACCTATCCTTCAACCTATTAATCCGTTCCGCGTCTACTTACCTACCAGCTCGTCTCCGCTCCTCCACATCATTACACCAGTAACTCCACAAAAAACGACTCCCCAAACGCACCTGCCAACCTCGCTCCCATCTACCCATCTCACGCGCCCACACCCTTCCATACAACCTCCCTACCGATCCCCACCCACCTACTCTGTCACCCTACTCACACATCTCTTACTTTTTAGCTTGCTTTTTTCTTCAAAATTTCTGAATTATGCATGATTAGTTGAGTGTTTATATTGCTTGACTACTTTTCGAATCGTATACAGTTACCTAACGCCTATGGTTTTTGTGCAATTTCTTACTTGACCAATCCTGAGGCTTTTTACTTTTCGAGCTTTAAAACGGGATAAACGAGTAACAACATAGGGCATCAAATCATCTTATTTTTTTTTGCTTACTATTGTCTAAGCAAGTGATTCGCCGTAACCGATTCTGGAAACGATAAATAATGATGTGAAGTGTGGTTATCGGATATTTTCCCGCCCACACTTCACGCTCACTCTTCACCTCCTCCACCCCATTCCTCCTGTAGACCCTCACATTGCCACCGGTGTGGTGAGCCCCCAAGATATTCGCCCGACGGTAGTCGGCTATGTTTAATGTAGTTTTCTGCCTTAACGGATTTAGTCAATCTTTTAGTAGATCTGTTGAAAAATTTTTTAAGTCAATATCCATTTTGTGGTAGTCACTGATTGTTAAATGCGTTATTTCAAGTTTTTTGAACTAAGTGTTCTGTTTAGGCAGTTTGCAGAGATTCTTTTTAAAAAAGAGCAGCAGGTCATAAGGAATTTTCTGAAAAATAGTTATATTTCACACTATATTAATGTTCCTTCAAAATTTTTTTCGGTTTAATTTTCAAAAAAATCTAGTTTAATGAGGTAAATTAATCTGAAGTTTCTACTCGTGACTAGTTAATGTCAAGTTTGTTTCAGCCGATCCCGGAGTTTCTAGTTTCCAGTTTTAATTCCAAACTTGTTATATTCGTCAATGATTCTTCCATCAGAAAGTCTAATTCATCTTTGAGTTTTACTTTTTGACTTTTACCTGACAAAACGGAACTATGGGTTTTCCATCTTCAGTTTTTTTAAAAAAAATTCAAATTGGAAATCAAGGATGGCAACTAAATGACCGATTTAACCATAAAAACTATTATTTTGGATTGAAGTTAATTTAGTTTTACAAATAACATCTTGCAGACGGAAAAAGTTAGAGTTCGGTTAGACTATTCTATCCTCTCCGTCTCCGAATATTGGATATTAACAGTACCTTAGTTAGTAATATCAAGCATTTAGCAAACACGAGTTCTATTCAAGAGAGAAACGTTATTTTGCAAAATATTCTTTTCATATCAGTCCTTCTACCGGACTAAACTGTAGAAACCCCAACTTCACTACACCCACCCGAATAAACAGGAATACCGTGTGCATTTTCTTTAACAAACATCAGTATTTTTTAACTGAACCAAGTTTGTACTTGACTCCGTTCTTTTCGTATTTTCACTTCTAATTCTGAACATTGCAATTTGAAAGCCACTTTGTATCAAATTTTCTTGATCCTATGTAAGTACCTCGTTCCTATCTCAATCCGAACCACTCATCCAGCCTACCACTACCCTCCCCTCGCCACCTGCCGATCCCCCTGCCTATTCACCCAACCAACCACTAAACCTCCCCCCCCGCTCTCAACAACACAACACCGCGCCCACTTACCCAACCCCTACACCACCAGCCAATCTACCCCTATTTATATAGCTGATAGTTGAGCAATGATTTCCTTGTTTTCAAATATTGACGCTGTTTGTTATGCAGTCTTCTTTCTTCGAGATGGACAGATATTGGACATCTCATTTTCCTTCAAGTTTTTTCTCCCTTTTTGCATGATTTGTTCATATTAGCCTCGAAGCAATAGCATGATGCTATGATGGATATGATGGCGGTTTTTTAATGTTTGAAGAAAAAAATTAAAATGCATTAGGGTCCTAAATTTCTTAAGATCAGTGCATATGTCTTCATGTTTTCTGAAGTAAATTTTAAAGTAAAGCTTTCTGCATTCTTAAATTAAGATTGCCAGAACTCTAACTGAACATCAATAGACACCATCTAAACTAGCTAGTAGTGTGGATCAATATTTCTTGAAAAACATTGGTGTTTGAAACATGACCTGAAAAAAAAACTAAAATTTGAAATAAAATATTTTTAAGTAACAATTTCTCTCCAAAATTATTGGCTTTTTCAACGGAGAATCTCAGCTGTCCATTTCGAGGCTCTTGTCTGGCAATTCACTGGCTATCTACATTTTGTTTCTCTCAGTATCACAGAATTTTTTTTTAGAGTAGGCTGTATAACTGAACTTGACACCACAGCATCACAAAACAATGAGCGCTAACTCAAACCATCTACGTGCAGAGAACTGCACTGCCGTTCTTTAACATTGTTGTTTCATTTTTTGCAACAAATGATCATCTTTTGCGTACATTATTTATCCATCTTGTTATCTAAATGTATCAAATTTACATTCATAAAAAATCAACTACTTGATGG
Organism: Convolutriloba macropyga; assembly: GCF_964194025.1. NCBI lineage: Eukaryota > Metazoa > Xenacoelomorpha > Acoela > Convolutidae > Convolutriloba > Convolutriloba macropyga. Next base: position 36,553 of record NW_027449732.1, read on the forward strand.
CTGTTTACTACCAAAAATCAAATGAAAATTGCATCAAATACGGCGCCTTTCTTTGTTCTTTTTAACCCTAACTTAAGTTCAATAATAATAGATTTCATTTTTTTTGCTAATCAGGCATTAACTAATATTTTGAGTTCTAAAGTTGTTTTTATGACTTTGGCACTATTTGTTTTCAGGTCATATTTTTTCCATTTATCAGCGGGTCAATTTCATTAATCATCAAATCAGTCATTGGTGGCTAATGAGAAATTAAAAATTGAAATAATGGATTCTGTTTTTAGCCTGCGGTTTGTAAAACGTTGAAACAAATAATAATAACTTATAAAAATAGTAAAGTTTGGGTAATTATGGAAAATCGTTATCGAATGATATTGCGACATAAAAGAATACAAATAATGATGTAGGTTCATAGTGGTGGTTTCTATGATTTTAAAACATTTCCTATCAAAAAATGTTAGTGAATTTTCTAGTCTTGCCTTTTTTGTGGGTTCTTCTCTGCTTTTGCAGCTTAATCACAGAAAATGTTCTTATTGGCCTTCTTTTCAATTTCAATCAATTTATTGACCTCCAATTTCCATCATTTACAAACGTATCATTTTGAACAAATTTTGGTATATTTTTGTACAATGGCTACATTTGATGTCCTTTTTGTCCCGTTTCAGCTAAAAGATCCGCTAACGGTTGCTTTATGATTTCTAAAGTCTTACGTTGTGCTGTGATTAAAGAGTTTATTTTGGTAGTTTTGTGTTTCTTCTTACTTTGATACCAATATTTTCCCAATAAATTCCCAAAAAATAGACTCATGAAAAAATAGACTCATAAATACTTTGATGCCAATATTTTTCCAATAAATTCTGATTACTGCTAAATTTTTCGGTTTTTATCCATATCGTAATGTCTATAAAAGAATCTTTTTGAGTTTGTTGTTCTGTGTACTCATTGTAAGGACCCAGGTTGCCAAGTATTACATAAAGTATTGCTTTTTTATTTTTAAGAAAAATTTTGCAAAAAGAAATATCTCAATGGTTTTGGGATATCGGATTTTGTGTTTTGTTAACTGTCATAGTTTGATTTTGCTGCAAAAAAGGTTTGTCGGGAGGATTCTCGACTCCTTAGTAATTTCAGTGCTTTGGATTATAACTCAGTAGTTGTCTTGCTTTTTTGGAAATCTAGAACAACTTCAAACTACCACCGCCAGTGCAGCCCGTGATCTGATAATTTAACCTGTTGAGAGTGCACGAGACCAAAATGACCTCTATTCTTGATGTTTTGGACGTGAAATGTTTCAAATTTTCGTGAGTGGAGCAAAAGTTATATGACCTTTTGGGCCAAGCTTTGTGCGTTCATAGGCCGCTTAAGTTGAGTTTGGTTTTTTCATGGGTCGAGCAGAAAGTCTGCTTTCGAATTTGCAAAAAACAACAATTATTGTTTGCGGCTGCACATACCGAAACAGCAACAATCAAGACTAAACAGCATAGCAGTCCAAATTACAAAACAGCTGGAAAACTGCCAAATGTCATAAGAATTCTCGCAACTTTTGGGAGAAAGCAGTTATCACAGCTGGACTATATTCCCACGTTACTTGATGGAATATAAACAGGTAACTAATTGAAATGACCTTTTTTCCGTTGGACATAATGAAAATATCGCGTCCAAATTGCGATTTATGAAGTTTTTGAAAGATAATGCAAGTTTGTGATAAATTAATGATTCTTCAGAAGTGCAAATGATAAAAGTGCATTCATTCTTCCTGACTACATGTACCTCATCAGTGATAGTGAGCACTAAAAATTGTTCCGGCAAAAAAGTATACTCATGAATAACAATAAATAATAAGAATTATGGTTCCTAATTAACCGCAGCGGAACAGCATTAGGCCTACAGTAGCCTTTTTTTATGAAAAGACTTTTGCTAGGCCTATGATTTCACAATAGATTTGATCTCGTCAAAAGAGACACATGAAAATGCGTTTCCTTAGCTTATTATATGGCGTCTGTTCGACGTATTTTTTAATCCTAAAATATTTTAGTCGGTGAAAAGCCCAGAGCTCAGCTCTGGCCGAGCAAGCGTCCAGCTTAAAATTTTTGGTCGAGCATATGTACAGTGTGACATGACAAAATCTGAATTGAACAAAACTCCACCTTAAATTTTAGGGTCGAGCATATGCCCAAAGTGAAAAAATTGTGGGCAAGAAAAATTCGAGGTGATAAAAAACGTCTAACAAGTTGCTGTTCATAACATTTTTTGGTTCGAGCATGGTCTAGATCTAGATAAGGGAAGTTCTTTTTAAATTTATTAGGTTTACGCGAGTTCTTTTCCATAGTTAAGGTTTTTGGGAATTTTATTCATATTTAATTTTTGTGGGCACTTGTTTAAAGCTTAATGTTTTTGTATTTGAAAACACTCATATCTTCAGATAAAAAGAGTCTGCAATATGAGAACACACTGGCAAAAAGTTTATCTAAAAGTCTCGTAGCACAAAATTAAGGTATGTGAAGATTGATGTTGATTTTTTTACAGGATGACACACAATATGACCTTTGCCCATTTCCCCATGGTCCTGCTCTGCATTTGTGCAAGACGAAATTCTTCGCAAGTAGTCAAATGGTAAACAGTTCGGCTGCTGCTCTCTTCTGCCAGTTGCACGGAGCTCAACTGATCAATTCCACTGATATTGTTGGCATCATTGAGATTGCAATGAATGCTATGAGTTGCGAGTCGTCACAGTACAAATTAGACGATGCCTCAAGTAAGACACAAAACATTTACTCCTTAGAGACACACAAAGATCCACAAAGACCTATGACCATACTTAAGCTCTTTCAAAATGGTCAAAATAAAGCACTTTTGAATGGCATGTGCGTTCCTGAGATGTATCCAAGAACAATGAAATTGAATAAAAATTACATGAACAGGTTTGGACCTATCATCTAAAACAAACCCCTTTTTTAAATGTGCCAATTGGGGTCAAGTTTGTTTTTGGCTCTGTGATCTGTTTTCAATAGGGGTTTATTTTCCCGGTTTTCGTTTTCCCCACTCTTGCAGTTATGAGTTACAAAATGACAGCCAGGACAGATCTTGAAAAAAATATGACACGGAAGCCAGTAAGGTGTGTTCTCTTCTGTAGTTTTTAAGAGCATTTTTTCATATGTGCAGGAAAAACAATGTTCTTCCCTGACAAAGCTATCAAACTGCACAAGGTAAAGGTATGTGAAAAATAAGGAAATATAACCAAAATCAAAGTTACTGTTTGGGGATCTGAATACTGCTCATCGTTTATTTCAACATCAATTTGGACGTGATCAAATTCAAATAGCATTTAAGCCGTCCTAGATAAATCTCAACTAATTGTCGGAAGAAATTGATGAAGTTGTAGATACACACCAGCAGAACTAAAATCGATGAGGTGAAAGCATCCAAGAACGCTGATGTCGAAACATTACCGCAATGAAATATATTTACAATCCTGACCACTTACATCCCATCAAATATTATCCGAACTATTGTCGAATCCCCTAAACGAATGCACCGAAAACCCAGCTGAGAAATCAAAGAGAAGCATTCTTTTTTGAAGTGTCAAAAAATATTTTAAGATCTAAAAACCGTTGACGTAGAAAGCACAAATGCAAGAAGGAGGCTCGGTTATGTGCGATCGCAAATAAGGTTCCGACCCTGCTCATCCACAATTTTGGCGTAATTGTCTACCAAATTAGGAACAGATAGAAAAACTCAAAAAATCAGGTAAATTTCAAAAAAAATTGGTGTAAGAGCGAAAAGATTGGCGCCAAAGCAAATAACTCAATGGAGAAAAAAACGTTGCGTCAGATTGATGAGAAAGGCCAATATTGAGAAAGCGAGTCAAGACGAACAGCAAAATCAAACAACAACAACAACATTAATTACATCAAAAACTTTATGTCCGTTTTAAAAAACAAAACTTGATAACGAAGTCAAAATAGCGTCACTCAAAACTGAAACTATGCAAAAAAAACTATTGATTCACCAGAAAAGATATGGGCCAGTCCCTGATAAGGCTTGGTAAGAATTAGACAATAAAAATAAAAAAAATACTGAAGTAGAAAATTGCGCTTAATTTTTTTCAAAACAATTATTTTCAAAGTAAGGGAAAACCATTAGAAATGAAATAAAATATCCCATACGTTTACAAGTTCCCATGCTTCTCTCGAACGGAATTATGAACTCTCGTATTCATTTTTTTATGCGATTACAAAAAGAACAATTGACAGCGAACAAAATCAATTAAAATGTGCCAGAAAAGGCTTTTGAAGCCGTAAAGCCATACCTTGGCCCTCAAAATATGTTTGATTGCATCTTCTATGCAAACCCATAATTTAATTTGTGACTTCTCACTAATGAGACTAGGTAGCAAGTAGACAAATTTAAATTTCCGATCCTGCTCATTCACAATTTTGACATAATTGTCTACCAAATTAGGAACAGATAGAAAAACTCAAAAGTTCAATTAATTTTCAAAAAAAAATTGCGTATGAGCGAAAAGATTGGCGCCAAAAAAAATAACTCAGTGGAGAAAATTCTGTTGCATTAGATTGATGAGAAAGGCCAAAATTGAGAAAGCGAGTCAAGACGAACAGCAAAATCAAACAACAACATCATTAATTAAATCAAAAATTTTATGTCCGTTTTAAAAAACAAAACTTGATAACAAAGTCAAAATAGCGTCACTTAAAACTGAAACTATGCAAAATAACTATTGATTCACCAGAAAATATATGGGATCAGTCCATGATAGAGCTTGGTAAGTATTAGACAATGAAAAATAAAAAAAAACACTGAAGTAGAAAGTTTCGCTTATTTTTTTTTCAAAACAATTAGTTTCAGAGTAAGGAAAAACAATTCGAAATGAAATAAAAAATCCCATAGTTTTACAAGTTCCAATACCCTTAAAGAAGGGAAATAAAAACTGTCGGTATTCATTTTTAATGCGGTTACAAAAAGAACAATTGACAACAAAAAATCCAATAAAATGTGCCAGAAAACGCTTCGGAGGCCGTAAAGCCGTACTTCGGCCCTCAAAATACGTTTGATTTCATCTTCCATTCCCCACCATAATTTAAATTGTGACTTCTCACTATTGAGACTAGGTAACAAGTAGACAAGCTTTAAGTTCCGACCCTGCTCATCCACAAATTTGACATAATTGTCGACCAAATTAGGAACAGATAGAATAACTCAAAAATTCAAGCAATTTTCAAAAAAAATTGGTTTATGAGCTAAAAGATTGGCGCCAACGCAAATAACTCAGTGGAAAAAAATGTTGCATTTCATTGATGAGAAAGGCCAATATTAAGAAAGCGAGTCAAGACGAACGGCAAAATCAAACAACAACAACATTAATTACATCAAAATTTTTTTGTCCGTTTTTAGAACAAAACTTGATAGCAAAGTCAACATGGCGTCACTTAAAACTGAGACTATGCAAAAAAACTATTGATTCACTAGAAAAGATATGGGACCAGACCATGATAAGGCTTGGTAAGAATTAGACAATAAAAATAAAATACACTGAAATAGAAAATTTCGCTAAATTTTTTTTCAAAACAATTAGTTTCAAAGTCAGGAAAAACCATTACAAAAGAAATAAAATATCCCGTACGTTTACAAGTTCCAATGCCTCTATAGAACGGAATTAAGAACTGTCGGTATTCATTTTTTTCAGCGGTTACAAAAACAACAATTGACCACGAAAAAAATCAATTAAAATGTGCCAGAAAAAAGCTTTTGAAGCCGTAAAGCCTTACTTTGGGCCTCAAAATATGTTTGATTGCTTTTTTGTCTTACGTCTACGGAAAGAAAGTCAAATATGACAAAAAACAAAAATTATTTTACTTTTTTTATTCGGAACCCGTGTCGAAAGACATAACGAATTCTTTAAAAACATTAGATATTGTGACACCAATCACTTTCAACAGCTTTCCTTTACAACAATAATGGCAATAAGGTCATATCTGGTTTGTAATTAACGAGACTAGATAACAGAAAAGCAATAAAAGGAACAAAATTGCGAAGTTAAAACGTGTTTTTTTTACTTTGGAAAACATTTCAAATTCATGAAAGCCATCAGCTATCTACTAATATCAAAATATCGGCTCATCTACTCTTCCATGAAAAACCAACGAAAATGGGTCATTGTACAGGAAATTTCATTCAACTAAAAATGACTAAGTAAAAACGACAGTTAGAGACAAAATTAAAATATTCAATTGAATGCTTCGAGAAAGTAAAGGCGAAGCCGTAGCCGTTAAAACCATAATCTACATCTTTAGGGATTTTAATATTATCAATTGTGCTATATTTTGAACGTCAAAAAATTGATATTTGAACTGTCATTAACAAGATAATGGACAAAGTTCGAAAAAGTGAAAAATGGACCAGTAACTTAAAATTTTAAAAAGGTGAATTCTGGTAGAATCAAAGACAGAAAAATTTAACTTAGGATGGAAAACCGCAGCAAAGACTAGATTTGAAATCATAAGAAAGAAAAAACTTTCCTTCATTGCTCGCACTAAGCTAAAAAATGACAAAATTAGGAGAAAAATGGAAGCAAATTTCTATAGGCCATTTTTTATTTAAAAATCAATTATTTTTAAAGTCAAAACAACCATAACCTTTCAAGTAATAAACTTCATACACGAATTTGGAGCTAATTAGGAAGCTAATTGGATCTATCACTAATGAACTTTGAATTGAAATGTTCTCTTATCTAATTAATATAAAAAAGATCGACATTTTTTAATAAAAAAAGACCGACTGATTACAATCCGAATTATTTTTGGATTGTAACCGTCCAAGTTTGACACAAATTTAGCCCTGCTAATGCTCTTCGCCCATTAAGAACACTTTTTGGATTTTCATAGTTATCGATATTTTGTTAGGTAAAAATCAAAAATGAATACTGCGCTTTTTATAATCAACGAGTAAAATTTGTAAAAAACGGCAAAGTTTTAATTACGGAGCACTCGCAACGGAAGTTGAAGTAGGAATGGCCCGATTTTGAGTCTACAAAGATTGTGTTAGTGGTGTTTGGGTGTGTATTTCTTGCAAATTTGGTCAAAGTGGACTAAGGAATCTTGTTTCGTGCTGTTTTTGATGAAGAAGTCAAAATTTTGAAACATATAGCCAGAATTTATGACAAGAAATTAAATAAAAAAGACGAGAATAATTTTGGTCTTTGAAAATAATTTTTTTAACACTTTTGTAAACTTTATTAACAAAGTTTAGCCAAATTGGCGAAAGATAGGTCAAAGTTTGCCGAAAAATCCGGAAAATGTGAATAAAATCAACGGAACTCACTCTGTTTTCTCAAAAGTTTAAACCTCCATAACTCCCAGTAAAAAACGAAAATTAGAAGATGCTACCAAAATGCTACCCCTGATAGCCACAGATGTCAGTACTAACAGTTAGCACCTGATTTAGGCCACTAGAGAATCACCAGACTGACACATGTCTCGACGAAGCTCAATTAGTGGAAAAATCATGCCTGAAAATTAGCATTTTGGACGCAAAAATCAATGTTCTGACCCGATAAATAGCTTCAAACCCTATAATTCACTAATATACATTAGTACCAAGCACAGACAGTACCATTTTAACCATTCAATACCGATAATGTATGAACAGTGACGACTTATTCAGACCGAAATTTCATGATTCAAAAATAGCCAGGTTCAGATCACAAAAACAATCATATCTTTGCGAAAAATGCTCAAATTGCGCCAAACTTTTGCGCTGCAGCAATTTTTGAGCCCCTGAAGCGACCTACCAATTTTGAGCCCAATTGGAGCAATTTTAAAATTGAGTGACACTGGAGCCCTCAATTTTTCGCATTTTTTGGTTTTTCATACATTAGTGAAAAAGTTGACCAAAAAGTGCCGAAAAACCTGAATTTATAGCATAGTTATTCCCCACCAATGTCTACTGAGTGGGTTAAGCCAAAAAATTTGCCCAAAATTCAATAAAAATTGAAAAATTCACATATATGCAACACCAGCCCTGATGCGAAAAAATGGCCAAAATTACGAAAAAATTACATGTGAAAATTAGTACCAATTACTCTTCTAAACCAGTTCAAATTACACACAAGTGCTGCTAACAACCAGAATAAGCATCTAGAACCATTAGAACCAGTCCATGATCAATAATTTACAAGTAAATTAAAGTTAATGCTCAAAAATCAAAAAATTCGTTGTCACCAGAATTTCGCTTTCATAAATATGTCATTATAAAGTCACACACTGTAATTAAAATAATACCACATGCTCACACACTTCACAGCTGCTAGTACCAACAGTCAAAACCAATTATCAAAGCTACAGTTGACAAATAATAAGTAAAAACTCACCTATAGATGAAATTAAACTATATGATGAATATAATTGCACCGACACTAGTCAATTCTCATCGGCGCTATCCTCAGCTACGGTACCACCACCACTAGTACAGTAACCGGACTGACCATTTGTTCTATTAGAACGAGTCACGTACCGCTCAGCATCGTCCAACCTGTTTAAATGTCATTAAAATGAACAAAAAGCCTCAAAATTATATGAAAAACACGATAGATCTTTACAAAAACAGTTAAATACTCACTTTGGAAAGTCTAAGATTGGCTCACAATGGTACCGATACTCATTTTCGATGAATTTCCCGATGCACTGGATCAGTACAGCAGGAGCGGTGGCTTTAGCATTGATCGAATGCCTGTAACACACCCAGCCGCCCCCCATTTCCTCAGTATACTGCCAATAGATGTTGACGTTGCATCCGAGGAAATAAGCCATACCGACAAACTAAATAGCAAAACCTCAGATAATATCTACCTACAAATGCAAGTACCAGGATTACCAAGTATAAACAGGAAACTTTACCCAGAACTCGGCCAACGACCCATTATCTTCACTCTCAGCAATCTCATACTCCGACACAAAGTATCCTAACTGGTCCTTTACAAGTTCAGAGAACCCGGGCGAACGCATCCTGGCCACAATAGCCAAGGGTGGAGCGCGAACATTACGCTTGGGAACCTTCTTGTCTGTAACACACCGAACAAATGTGAATTACAGTAATAAACTTACTGAAAATTGCAACAAAACACAACAAATACCTGACTTCCGACCAGTTAAAGTGTAGTACAGAGCACTGAGAGCACACAGACCACCAACTTCGGCCCTCACACCAGCCGCACTAAGCAACTTTGGAGTTTTAAATGACACTATGTCCACATACTCAGCATAAATGTCATTGTAAAACTCGTACCCCAATTCTGCACACAAGTTTGCACGAAGATTTGCACGGAAAAAAGTGCACTGCACCTCTTTGCCGTGCATCTTCTTCACGAAACATGGCACACATTCACGACTTACTAGCTCTAAACAATAAGCATACACCACTTCACAACTACTAATACATGTAACAAACTAAAGAAAACCAAATAAAATTATAAATAAGTATTATAAGCATATGCAATTACCTTTCAACAGCGGCTTGCAATCCCCCCATTGAACGTGGAAAGAAGAACCCAGCAGCTTTCAGGCGATCGACATGTGACCTCACACGAGTAATGTGCTTTGCAGAAGCACTGAACCCGACATGAAGCGAAGCCAACTCCTGAGACACCATCTGCTGAGTTGGAATTTCCTTTTCCTGAACTTGCATCTCGCTGCCCACCTTCACTTCCACCTTATACATCAACACCTCCCGATTTACAGCCAACTCTGAAGTCCCCACATTCTTTGTTCCCAGTACCATATGCTCCGCTTTGTCTCGATAAGCTCGTCGCTCCTCAGATGTTCGAACAAATGATGGATACATCCATTCAGACTGAGACAACGACTTGCTTCGCAAGAAAGTCAGACAATCCTCATACTGGGCAACATCCATGATTTACAATAAATATCTGAAAGTTTAAAAATTGAGTCAAACTAGTTATTAAGCAAGCAGAAAACTAAAGTGTTAAGTCAAAAATGAACAATCACAGGAATGAAAACACACAAATAGAACAAATTATGCAGTAAATGCCAAGGACGTTTAAATACCATGCTATAATGACCGCTAATAGTTAATAACACATGCCGCAAAACACACAACAACGCCCTGAACACACAATTACATCGTTCACTAGCATTCACTTATTTACTACGCCTCTCTAATTCTTCCTTTTGTCCCCTACTTATATCCTCAAACCCCCCCCCCCACAAAACAAGTCTTGCTATATTAATTACTACCATATTACTAGCACCATGTACGAAGTATATTAGTAGCACCAGTCAATATTACATCTAAAACTACAATATTAAAGTCAGTCCCAATAGTCCTTACACAGTTATATTAATATTAATATTACAAAATATTACAACTATTAATATAGTTAAATAAAATAAAAATAAATAATAAGTCACACTGAATCTTCTTCGACAGCCTCCTCTGATCTTCCCACTTCCCTCCTCCTCCTCCTTCGATTTGCCCACACTCCCAACAATCCAGATACTAATGATAATAATAAAAAGAATACTAATATAATAATAATCCACCACTCAGTCCCACCACCACTCCCACTGTCAATAACTACATTATCTACCGCTGTCATATTACATTTCGGATGGATCAGTCTCGACCAGTGAACAGCGTTCCTTCCGACAAACCTGGTCCCATTTGTGCAACATCCCAATAATTAGCGAAGAAACCGTGATATTAAAGCACATGGTGCAATATTGTGGGCAAAATAATCTGAAAAACTCGGAAAAACATGTAAAGACTGCATAGTTCGACCCCCCCAACCACTATCCCCATCATCACACATTCATCAGTCAAGCAAATAACCACACTTCAACATGTTTAAACACCATATTTATTTGTAATATCAATAAACATACACATCAACACACATGCTCACAAAATAAAGTACCCCTGAAATGAACAAACATCACATAAACAAGTGCCATATTGAGAAAACCAGAACTAGAAGCCTGAGTACAGTAAACAAATGAACAAATAAACACCGGAAGACCACAGAGAACCAGTTGAAGCACTCAGAAGAGCCACATCAGTAGAAGATTGTCCTGAAACATAGTTGGTATTATTGAAACACGAAAATGTTACTTACATTTCTATTGAATCTCGTACTCTTCGGCCCCACTTTTGAGAATCTGATTAACACAGAAGCAGCTCTGGATAAAAGAATCATCTTCCATAAGGAAGGAAAGATCCTAATTACCGAAAAGTTCGTTAACGTGGAATTTTTAGTACCGTTTCCTCGTTATAATTTCACGATCAGACAACAAGTAGAGACTCTACTTAATAAACTCTCCAAAAAGTGGATCAGGCAATCAGAGTTTTGCAACCTGACATACAGCACTACATATCGGAATCAAACAGACGCCTTCAATGTTGATTGGCTTTACACAAAGATACTCAATGAAACAATAGAAGCCGAAATTGAAGTCCTTAAATTACGCAACGAGACTGAACAACTCCTTACAAGAGTCAAAGAAGACCCTCACAATCGACAAAAACGAGCCGCCCCGCTTGCAATCGCAGCCGCAGTCGCTGGAATTGGACTTCTCGGTCCAGGAATAGCAATGAGCAGCGGAGGATGCGGTGGAATCACAGGAATTTTCGGATCTTGTCAGAGAACGTCTCAAAACGCTGAAAATATCGATCGCTTAGCTAACAGTTTCAATAGCCTCAACGACTATGTCATGGAAATCGGAGCACAAACCGACGAGAAATTTTTTCTAGTTGCTGACGAACTTGCAAAAGTTTACAAAGTTCAAAACGAAATGCAAGAAAACCAGAACAGAAACTGGAAACTAGTAGAGGAACAGTTTGCAATTACAGATCATAATCTGAATGCACTAGCCTCCTGTATGGAAATACAATTATCACAACAACAATTGAACTTTAACTTTGACACAGCAGCATCATTACTTCTTACTCTTTATGCAGATATCAAAAGTTATAGAGCAGCCTTATATTCCTTTCGAATTAATGTTATAAATGCCATTCCTACATTACTTGACAAACGTCTTCCAATCTCTTTAGTACCTCGTAAATCTTTGATAAGGATCCTTGATGCAGTCCATGATAGCCAATAGAACGCCCCAGATCGTCTAACTTTGGCAATACCCATGACTGATATACTTTCGTACTACGATGCGAAATTAGTAAAAGAGGTTTCGACAGTTGAAGATGGACTTTTACTGACACTAGCCATTCCCCTAGCCTCTAGCCAGACAGTGTTTGAAGTTTATCGTGCAATAGTAATCCCTATGCCTCAGAAGGACTCCATCGACGCCTTAAGATATGTAATAGAGGGAGAATACTTAGCAATCTCAGAAGGACAGATGGAAACTACAGTACTGACGAAAGCTCAGTATGACAACTGTCTTGGATCGCCACGATACCCAATCTGTCATGAGACAATGGAAACTCACCTTGGATTCTCCTCGTGTCTAGCAACCCTCAAGTTTCACCACACAATCTCAGCATTGAAAGTATGTGATACAGAGAAGGTTGTGTTACCCAACCCAGAACGAGCACAGAACCTTGGATACGGAATTTGGCTTCTAACATCAGCTTCAAGTGATTATACCCTTAGTGAGATTAGTACGGATGAAAATGGCCGACACATCAATGTTCCTCATAAAGGTTGTAACATCTGTTTAATCACATTAAAATGGTGACATACAATGTTCAGTGACCACATTAAAATTCGAGCTGATTTACAAAGTTGTCAGTACCTTCCAGCAACGAGAATTAATGTAAAATTACGAGGTCCACTTGCACACTTAATTGACTCAGTACCTAACATAAACGACCTTCCGAAATATGATTCCAGTACTGAAGCAAACCTCGATTTATTGAAGAAAGTTAAAACCGAATTTATTTACTCGATTAGAAAGTTATCAACAGAGTCACTAGATGCTATAGCAAAGCCAATTACCACCGAAATGAAGTCATATTAACCAGCACTAATTGACAAACTTGAATCTTACGTTCCGATCAAACTTTCTCTCTCGTTAACAATCATTGTTTTATCGGAAATCTAGCCCTACATATTCTCTTCATGTTCTTACACCATAAAGTAGATTTGTAAGACGAATGGTACCAAATTTCATGAAGCTTAACGGAATCAATGTACCGCTAAAACCAGTAGTTTCCGTACCCAAACATCTGAAAGCAGATGTAGTCACAACTCTAGCCAAACAACTCAAGCAACCGCCAACAGTCATTTCCCCAGAAGAACTTGGAACCCTCAAGCTACAACGGCGAAATTCCATGCCTGCAACTTCTACCCTGTCACTCAACACCATGGACCGATTCAACACAGACGATGAACTGGGCCATCAAGCTCAACCCCGAGATGAAAGTATTCTTTAAGTTCATGAAAGTCTTAAATAGTTCAACAAGTATTAACCCTTTAAATGATTCAGTATCCCTTCATTCATTAAGTTCTAATCATACGTAATTTAAACCAACAAATCAGTACTCCAACCCTAGAAATTAACCAGAGCTGTTAACCACAAAGAACTGTTTTCAAAGTTTAGAGCTATTATTCAGTGAAATAACCATGATAAATTTCAGTGCTAATCTTAATGTGTTCTCTAAACCCTAACTCTACCTTCTATTCTCACTATTTCCTCAACATTAGCGCATTTTGAAATCCTTACTGTTCCTTCAAAACCCTTAATTGTGTCTTAACCCTCTTTTTTTTAACCTTGTTCTAACTTAAACTTAAAAATATGTGTATATCCTTATACTTGTGCAGATTATATGTTTTATAGAAAAAATTGTAAAAACCCAGTTCATTCTCAAAATTTTCATGGAAAATTTTCATAAAGTCGGGTAGTGTCACGCCCCTATTTCGTTCCTTATAGTTACGTGATGATTTTCCTTTAAATATCCATAAATAAGTGCTATAATTTAGTTCATATGCAGTTAGTTTCAAGGCCATATATAGCCAGTATTTCCATCTAGGCCTGTAACCCCTAATTTATTTATGTTTATGAAAAACAACCGCAGATTGACAGTTTTACTAGCAAACACTTCAAGTGCCTAAAAGCCTCAAAATTTACTTTTTTGAGTTTCTTGATGATAAATTCACATAATCAGTAAATAACTTCATAAGAGATTATGTACTTGGTGAAGTAATTATTCTGATGAAGTAGGTGCTAATACGGAATTGTATATGTACTGAACAAACACCAAGAGACGTACAAAAGCCGGAAATTGCCCAACTTGTAAATCAGTAAATATTTGCGAAGGACCAATACAACTGAAGACACAGTCCTGCGGAACCCACTATCAGCAGGACACCGGAGAGCCAGCCTGACAATCAGTTACACTTAAACTTGATAAAACTTGAGAAACTTCTTGTTAAAATTATTAAACAATTCTTGCTAAAATAATTAAAGATTGAACTGGAAATTCTCTTGAAAAACCTCCAAGTTTGATAAACCAAGTTACAGAAGAAATAGCAACTAACTTAACACTAAAATGCAAGGCAAACTAGTGGATATATCACGCATCTGAACCGCTCAATAAAAGGCTATTACTAGCTAATTTTATTCAAATTATATCCACTAAAAATCGCGCTGTGAAACACCAAAATAAGTCCTTGTAAAATGCCAATTATTCAAGTTTATTACTTCTGATAAAAACCTCAATAACACCACGAGGAACACTATAAAAAATCAGTGCGTAACAATTTCAAAAACCAGTCCTATTTCAATTCTGTAGCCCAATTATTTTAAAATGACAGGAAATTGGTGGCTTTAGGGAAAGGGGGATATCAATATGCAAAAGAGAGCGTGTCTTCGAATTTAAATAAATCGGCACCCCATCTTAATGCAAGTAAAAAATATACTGTGAAATTTACTTGCTGTAAGCCACTCCCAAATTTCTGAGCATGGGAAGCATAAATGTGCAAAAGAGATTTTCTTAATCTTTGAATTCACAAGCTAAGAGCTGGCCTGGTAATACCTAATATTTTGTGTCGGAAACCGTAAGCACTTAAGTTTATATAAGTATAAACCATACGTACGCGGAAATCGAAACCATACGTACGCGGAATACGTAATTGAAAATTTTCAATTAATATCTAAAGAAATTGCTTTCATAATTTGAAACGAAAATGCAAAACTATTTTAAGTCAGCAGTGTTTGAGTCAATAGCAATAGTTGTGGGTTTCGATACCTGTAGTGCGTCGCCATATTTGTGCTGCTAGCTGAAATTGAAGTGAGAATTTCTAATTAAAAATAAATACCGATTGAATATTGGGATGCCTTTGTAGCTCTAAATACCATTTGAGGCTTTCAATGTAGGGAATGGGACATCAAGCCTATTCCAGCAGAGAGCCACAGAGATATCATTGTTTAAAAAGGAAAATATTTTGTCAAATTGCATATTTTCGATTTCATTGATTATTGTGCTCTCTGAACCACAAAATTAAATGATTTTAAACTTTATTAGCCTATAAAAATTCAAAATTTTTTTAATCGAAACTTGCTCCTTATTTCATTTCAAATAGGAAGTTAAGTCTGCTGAAAACAATTTCTTCGTGCCTTTCAAAGAACGGTCTGCAGTGCAAAATTACACCTAGTGGAAGCTATTGAAGTTCCTCTTTCAAATTTTTTTCGACTAAAATTTATCTCCAGTATCTTAAAAACTGAGTGCTGACCCTTAAAATAAACATTAAACGTTGAATGCGACAAACTGAAAATTTGATATGTCTAAATAACTGATTAATCAGGAGAAATGTCTGAAAGATGTTTTCCATAACTTCATCACAAGTTTTTCTAATGCAAAACAACCATATTCGAATAATGAAAAGCCCTCACTTTTAAACTAAAATCTTATTATTATAGACGCCTTTGAATTTTCAGATGGTTAGCAAAATCCAATTTTCAAATTAGGTTCTGACCATTTTTCATAAATTTTAACGCCAGAAATAAGAAAAATAAACAAAAAAATATTTGGCTGCAAGTAATTTGGCTATAACCCTTAGAGAAAGGTTCCTTATTTTTCTATTTTTGATATGGTTTTTAAATAAAATCAAAATTTTTTGAGACAACAGAAGTCAAGTGTTATATGCATATATTAATTTTTTTCGAAATTGTTCACAATTTTATCAAATTTATCTTGTTAATTCAAACCATTCGCCATTCTTAAAGGGATAAGTCGTCTTCAATGATGCTTTTACTGTCTTCATTAAACTCTAAATCACCACTTTAGCGCGATAGTTTTTGGCATTAATTTAGCACCATAATGTAGCACATGTGACAATTAGATAACAGTTTAAGTAAATCTGCTCTCAATGCATTTTGTGTTTAGGAATTTGTTGAAAGTTACTGAATAAAAGCTCGAAAAATAAGTTACTGAATAAAAGTTCGAACAATTTCTGATCTATTGTACGAAATATTCATCTATTTGATTTTGTAAATCGCTTTCACAAAAAAAAGATTCTCCGTTATCTGTACAGCTCTAAATGAAGAAAATGAAATTGTTAGGTATTCACTCTGCATGATAAAAACTTTCGAGAATCTATAAATGTTGATTTTTTTATGCCACAGGAATGGAATTGTTGGGAACAGTACTTAATTATGACATAAATTGAATCTTAATTTGACCAGGGAGGCTTGACCAACGATGAAAATGTTCATATGGATTTTCGAGATAAATTGACAAGATTAATATCGATGTGTCCCAATCAAAATTGTTTGGAGATGTGGCGTAGTTTGGAAATGATAGACTAAAAACGTGACACCGAAGTGAGAAAAATTACAGCTCAAGTGTTTCATCAAAAAATATTTGGTGTCATTTACGCGTGTTGTAATTTTGCTCACAATTTACAGGCCCTTTGGAATGAACAATTAATTTTCCTCTTTTCAGAAAGATTTTCATCCATTCCTGCTGCATTTTGCATTTTTCTCCGGAATTAACGCAGTTTTTGGACAAATTGCAGTGTTTCAATCGATCATGAGAAAATATTTTCTGATGTAGCATTAATCCATTCATATCAGCTTCAAAAAATGTTCATTTTCAAAAAAAAAATATGTTTTTTGGAGCTTTGTACAATATGTTATCATAATTTTTTAACAATGTTTTGTTTAAAACTTAAAACTCATTCAAAATAAACTTAAGATTGAGCTGATGATATCTTAGTCGAAGAACCTCTGTGAAATAGCATTGAAAAAAAAATGGTTTATTGCTCATTTTCAAAAAAAATATGTTTTTTGGTACTTTGTACAATAAGTTATCATAATTTTGTAACAATGTTTTGTTTAAAACTTAAAACTCATTCAAAATAAACTTAAGATTGAGCTGATGATATCTTAGTCGAAGAGTCTCTGTGAAATAGCTTTGAAAAAAATGGTTGATTTCTTAAAAAAAAATTTTTGTCTACAACAGAAAAACTTTCTAATAATTTGAGCACAAACGAGATGGTAAAGAAATATCATAGCTCAATAAAGTGCATACACATTCTAATAACCTATTTTTCACAAACTGACGGTAAAAAGTACTTTTTTGGGAAAAAATATCAACTGTTTGAGACTTAAAAAATTTACTGGTTTCCAATCAAAATTACTTATGGGAACCAATATTATTTGACCTCGATTCAAAGAAAAACAGCAAAATTCAGGATCATATAGCTGGTTCTTTGATCAAAACCGTTAATTCTATTGATCTCAATAAAAAAAATCACAAACTTTAATCATCCTGCAAAACAATTATATCAATTAAATAGTACTTGTCTTAAAACATATTGAATTGCAATTTCCAGCAAACAAAATTATTATATCTAACCAAAAAAAAATATTTTGGTCCTCAAGCTACTAGTTAAAAACAATCGATTTTTACAAAAATATGTCCTCGAAATTTACCAATATTTGTTTCTCATTTGAAAGTTATGTTTATCTGAATATATATGCACAATAATATAACTAAATGTTTTCTACTTAAAGCGTGTATATGAGTGTGTGTTTGTGTGTGTTTGTGTGCGTATGTTTGTGTGTTGTGTGCGTGTGTGCATGTATGTGTGTATCTGGGGGAATGTTCGTGCAGTGGTATGTGCGCATGGCGTCTGCTTGTGTGTATTTATGTTTATGTTTGTGCAAATATCCGTATTTTTCTTGTATGTGAGGAAGTGCTTTTGTATGTGTATAAATGTGTGTCCGTAGGCGACGTTCAAACTCACAAGAGTACTTAGTTATTGAATCAAAGCTTTACTCTTCTTGATTGAAGCGGAACGTTTATAGCGGAAAGTTTTTTTCATGAGTTTTTTTCATTGAACAACGTAAGTAAGAGAAATTGTTCAAACTTTCGGAGTGTTGAAAAGAAACTTCCCATTCTCAAAGTGAGTTTGTGATTAAATCTTCAGTTTATAGTTATAGGCTAGCAAGGTTTCCCACCTTCTATCATACCTTTAACTTTCTCGGGTTGACTATTCCCGGTAAAACTACTAGGATCATATATAATGTTATTCAAACCATGCCGTATTTCTCAAAACGATTCTTGTAGAGCTAGACTTCATACGTGTTGTTCAATTTTTTTCGAAATCGATTGAGAGATAGTTAAAAATTTGGCGAAAAAAACAATAAAGGTTTAATCAATAATATCGTTACAAAGAAATCATCAATTACAGCTTTTTTGTCATTTAAGCATACAGCAAAAAATCTGATAACTATAATTTCGTTCTTGGCGATTGTTTTGAGTGATTTGGTTCTTCGACTGTTTTTCATGAAACGTGCTTTGCGAAGCAGGAACGGTATTAATCTATTCTTTGAAGTTTTTGTTTTCTTATATTTGTTTTTTTTGTACAGCTAAAAAATTAAAAAAGTTTGTACATCTGTTTTATGCTTTCCCGAGACGTTTAAAAAATGAACAAGTTTTGTACCAATAAAATGTCGGCAGTTTCCAAAATGTCCCCGTCAAGTTTAAACTTGAGGTGAAAATATATGAATCTAAAATTGTATTGCCGCATTGCTTCAATGCTTTATAATTAGAGTTTTGAGCACGTCCCAAACACAAAGATTTTGTTTTCAATAACATAGTCTTTATAGAAACTAAGCCAGTTTGAGGCAGAGAATAATTTACGCGTATGATACATGACTCCATGGAATTTTGCCAAAATGCTGCATATCAAATTCATATGATGCTGTTAGGGGGTCTATTCAGGTGCAACTACTGTGAAAATGGACCAGTACTGGATTCGAACCAGCATCTCTTACTTGCAAGCCAAGTGTGCTACCCAATTACACCAACTGGTCTTAAGCTCTCGAACTTGGGCATCTCTTATAACCCGTTCTTACGTTCTTTCTTGTTCCTCAAGGCTTCATTTCTCTAGCCAAGTATACGTTGAACAAGTAGAGCTTCTTGTCAAGCTATGTCAAGCTTATCTTATGCACAATTTACATTAGGTTGTTCTCTTGCAACCTTCTAACAGATGCCGTTGAGAGTTTGTTGCCTTGGATATGAAAAGTAGTCAACAAGACCAAAAAAGTTTTCACTCAAGAGGGATTTTACAGGTTTTGGATTTCTCCCTAAAAAAGATAAAAATTGCACTTTTTGGATCAACAATCGCTTTCACTGTAAAAGAGTTCTCAATTTTGCACTAGAGGGAAATATCAGTATCATCCGCAAAAAGAACTGCAGCGCTAGATGGCAATTTTCGAGACGCTTCAGCGCTTGTATTTGGTTCTTGAGACAAAGTCCTAATAAAGGTACTCATTTGGTCATGATGCTTTCTCATAGACTGCAGGTTTAGAAAAAAAAAGTTCTTTCAAGTGATTCATTTAATCTTCTTGTTGTACGCAAGATTAGAATAAGAAATGAATTATCTGATTTCATTGAACTTTTTCGACAGTTTTATCAGCTATTTTCATTAGCCGCCCATGACCAATTTTTAATCTGAGTACGCACGTTTTGATTGTATTGATGGGATTTTCTTGCTATATTCAGTTGTTTCAGAGCCATGTTGACTTGCAGCACGTTATTTAATTGGTTGATATGGTTGCTTGAGGCATCTGCGGGTGTTGTCCCACAATTTTTTTTACTATCTCTTCGACATGTAGAGTTTGTCATAAAGCCTCTCCAAATACCTGCACAGTCAAGCGGTGGACCCCTTTTTGTTGGTTTTATGTTTCCGCAAGAGTATTGAATTCTTGTTTTCAGAAACTGCATCCACGTCTTTCATATCGACATGAATATGTTTCCTAACACTACCATCAGGTTTGGCTAGGCAACGCTAAGATCCTTTCAGTAGTCAACTAATTCTATGTGACGTTGTGTTAGCGCCGCCGGTTTGGAGCTTGCGTTTCCATTAACCTTTTCTAGTAATATTTCAAAAATATTTCCAACGACATGTTCTGTTTTCGAAATCAAAAGAGACGAATTTGACAAATAGCGTGTATTTTACAATACCCAGTGGATAACAGACCTTTAAGTTATTTTCTACCTCAACATCCAAGAACACGTTGAAAGAGCCCTCAACCTCCCTGGTTTTATCGCCATAAACTAATGGTAATTTTTGAATTATAATAATATCTTTTGAAGAATAACGTTCTACATCGTTTAGCTCTTGTTCACGATATTGGGCGTTACTCGTCAATGAATCAATTGACCCTCATTTTCCTGTAGGTATGTTACAAGTTCCAGTGGAAAATTATATTTTTTTCTCTTACGTTTTCTTTCATTTCATGTAGAAATTTTTTTTGAAATCCTTTGTTATTTCAAATTCATTTCAGCTGTTGAGGCTTAGAAAGCGCAAAAGAAAAAAAGAAAAGTTGGATTTAAAGGAAACTAGCTAGCTGCAATAACATCTTGCGTTTTTCGCAACTCCTTTTTGGCCGCTTTCCGTGGATGCCATAAAATGATGCTGGGTACATATCAAATGAGCACTTCACGGGAGCTGGTACTATTTTGGTATTTTGGGCCGTTTTCATCCGCTTTTCGGCTATTTTGGACCTTTCTCAGGCAATTTTGACTTTTTTCGGCTATTTTTGACGTATTTCAAACCTGTCAAGGCTTTGCCAAGTCTTGATTTAGAATGGCACGGTATGGCTCTGACTTGCATTGAGACTGATAAAGGTAAAATGTGGCAAGATCATAGCTCTGAATAAGTACTGACATTAGACTTCCAACAAGGCGGCTCGGTAATGTACGATTGCAAATAAGGTTCCAACCCCGCTCATCCACAATTTTGGAATAATTGTCTACCAAATGAGGAACAGATAGAAAAACACAAAAATTCAAACATCTTTCAAAGAAACTGGTGTATGAACAAAAAGATAGCCTCCAAAGCAAATAGCTCAGTGAAGTAAATAAGGAAGCTTTAGATTGATGAGAAAAGCCGATATTAAGAAAGTGAGCGAAGACGAACGGCAAAATCAAACAAAAACAAACATTAATTACATCAAAAATTTTATATCCATTTTAAAAAACAAAACTTAATAACAAAGTCAAAATAACGTCAGATAAATCTGAAACTAAACAAAATAAATTGTAATTCACCAGAAAATAATAGTCATTCACCAGTTCATATTAAGGCTTGGTAACAATTAGACAAAAAGAACAGAAACTTTAAAGTTAGAAAAAGAACAGAAACTTTTTGAAGTTAAAAAAAAACAAATAATTTCAAAGTAAAGAAAACTATAAGGAATCAACTAAAATATCCCAGAGGTTTGCAATTGCCAATGCTTCTATCTTTTATTTGTTTTTAATTAAGACATGTTCTGATTCAATTTTTGATGCGGTTAAATAACCAACAAAAAGACGACAAAAAAATCAATTAAAACTTGCCAGAAAACGCTGTCGAATCCGTAAGGTCATTTTTTGGCCCTCAAAACATGTTCGATTGCATCTTAGTCGAAAACCAATAATGTATTATGTGGCTGCTCATTAAGGAAGCTAGGTAATAATTACACAAAAAAGGAAAAAAAATAAAAATTATCTAATACTTGTTTTTTTTCGAAAAAAAATTATTTCCAAAGACATGAAAGCCATTAATTACAAAATGAAAAATTTGAGTATGTTCGTCCATTCTTCCAAAGGAAACCATTTAGACCTGCAATTATCCGGAATTTGTCTTATGTCTACAAAAAGGACGACGTCAAATATAACACAAAAATCAAAAGTTCATTCAGTTTTTTTTGCGAAAAACCCGTGTGGAAGCCAGTAAATTCATAACAAATTCTTTAAAAACATTAGGTTTTGTGACACCAATTCCTTTTGACACTTTCCCTTGAAATATATTATTTGGCTTCTCATTAAAGAAATTCGGTAACAATTAGACAAAAAAGAAAAGGCAAGATTATGTAACACTATTTTTTCGAAAAAAATTTATTTCCAAAGACATGAAAGCCATTAATTACAAAATGAAATATTTGAATAGGTTCGGCCATTCTTCCAAAGGAAATCCTTTAGACCTGCAATTATCCAGAATTTGTCTTATGTCTACAAAAAGAACTTCAAGTGTAACAAAAATCAAAAATTAATTTACTTTTTTTTGTAGAAAATCCAAAAATTAATTTACTTTTTTTTGTAGAAAATCCAAGTCAAAAGCCAGTAAAGTCATAACGAATTCTGTAAAAACATTAAATATTGTGACATCAATCCCTTTTGACGTCTTCCCCTGACAAAAAAAATTTTGTCATTTTTAAGTTTTTTAATTAACGAGACCAGGTAACATACAGACAATAAAACGAACAAAAAAGCGAAGTTAATGTTTTTTTTTGGAAAACAATGGTTTTCAAAGTCATGAAAGCCATCAGTTATCTACTCTTATCAGAAAATCGATTCATCTAATTTGCCATAAAATACCAATCAAACCGGGTCATTGTACAGGAAATTAAATACGACTAAAAAGACAAAGTAAAAACGACAGTAAAAGACAAAAGTATAAAATTCAATTAAATTCTTCGAGAAAGTATCGCCAAAGCGGTAAAGATCCACAATCTATATCTTTAAAGCTTTAAGTATTATCAATTTTACGTTGTTTGAACGCATATAATGTGATATAAGAACTGCCAATAACGTAATAACTTGACAAAACTAGATAACACAAAAAATGGGCAAAAACCTAAAAATTAAAAAAATTGTGAAATCTAGTAGTATCAAAGCCAGAACACCATAACTTACAGCGTTAAACCGCAATAAAGAGGGAATTTGATTTCAGTAGAAAGATGGAACACTCTTTGATTGCTGACACTAAGCTACAAGTTGACTAAATTAAGAGAAATATGGAGGCTCATTAATGAAAATAAGCAACAATTAGACAAAAAAGAAAAAAACGCAAAATTATTTAAAACTTGTTTTATTCGAAAAAAAATTTATTTCCAACGACATGAAAGCCATTAATTACAAAATGAAAAAGTTGAATAATTTCGTCCATTCTTCCAGAGGAAACCCTTGAGACCTGCAATGATCCAGAATATGTTTTACGTCTACAAAAAGAACGTCAAATATGACAAAAATCAAAAATTCATGTAATTTTTTGTGAAAAAACCCGTGTGGAAGCCAGTAAAGTCATAACTAATTCCTCAAAAACATTAAATTTCGCGACACCAATAACATTTGACACCTTCCCCTGACAAAAACAATGTCATCTTTAACCTTTAATTAACGAGACCAGGTAACAAACAGACAAACAAAGGAACGAAATTGCGCAGTTGAAATTTTTTTTCATTGGTGAAAACAATTGTTTTCAAAGTCATAAAAGCCATTATATATCTTCTAACATGAGAACATTGGCTCATCTGCTCTTCCAGGAAAAGGCAATCAAACCGGGTCATTGTACAGGAAATTGAATACGACTAAAAAGACAAAGTAAAAACGACAGTTAAAGACAAAATTAAAAAATTCAATTAAATTCTTCGAGAAAGTATTGTCGAAGCGGTAAACAACCACAATCTATATCTTTAAGGATTTAAATATTATCAATTTTGCGTTATTTTTAACGCGAAAAATGTGATATATGAACTGACAATAACGTGATAGTTTGACAAAATTAGAAAGTATGAAATATGGGCAAATACATAAAAGTTTTTAAAAAATGTGAAATCTAGTAGTATCAAAGCCAGAACACCATAACTTAAGGCGTAAAACCGCAATAAAGACTAAAATTGAATTCAGCAGAAAGAAGGAGCACTCTTTGATTGCTGACACTAAGCTATAAGTTGACCAAAGTAAGAGAAAAATGGAGGCAAATATCAATAAGCCATTTTTTAATTAAAAATCAAATATATTAAAAGTCAAAACGACCATAAGCTTTCAAGCAATCAACTAGATAAATTAATTTTAAGCTAAGGAGGAAGCCAATACGACCTATCACTAGTGAGCTTTGATTTGAAATGTTCTATTTTTTAATTATTATAAAAATGATCGAATTTTTTTATTTAAAACCGACTGATGACAAATCCAAATTATTTTTGGATTGTAATGGTCCAAGATTGGTAGAGAACTAGTCCTGCTAATGTTGATTGTCCATTAGGAATTTTTTTTGTTTTTTGGAATGTCATTGATTTAGATATTTTGTTTGTTAAATAATCAAAGTAAATGCTGCGTTTTTGATAATCAACGAATAAAGTTAGCAAGAAACGGCAAATTTTTCTTTACAGAGCACTCTCAACGGCAGTTGAAGTGGAATTAGCCCATTTTTCAGTCTCTGAAGATTGTGTGAGTGGTGTTTGGATGTGCACTTTCTTCAAATTGAATCAGAGTGGACTGAAGAAGCTTATTTCGTGCTGTGAAAAAGTCTGAGTTTTGTGAATTTTTTAGCCAGAATTTGTGACAAAAATTTCAACGAAAATAGCTGACAATGTGTTTTGTCTTTAAACGTAAAATCAACGTCATTTTCATGAAAAATTTTGTTAAATTTTTATCAAAATTGGCGAAATTTTAGTCAAAAATTCCAAAAAAAGGTGAATGAAATCAACGGGTTTCAATCTATTTTCTCGAAAGTTTAAACCTCGATATCTCCCTGTCAAAAACGAAAATCAAAAAAATCACTTTAATTCCATATTCCACGCTGGACAGGCTTTCTAATGATACCAGTCTCAACTCTCTACGATGAATATATCGATCGGCCAAAATTGACTGAACAAAAAAAACCCAGTTGAGTATATAATTCCTCCCCCTCAAGAGGGGTCGGAAAAATTAGACGTGCCCAATTCTGAGATCTGGCTTGGAGTTAGAAACGGGGATATATATATATATATATATATATATATATATATATATATATATATATATATATATATATATATATATATATATATATATATATATATATATATGTTTATATGGTATGATCATGCAATCTGTCGAATCCCTTGGCAGTAAAATTACAACTCACTTCATAAGATATATCCTTCGAAAAAAACCAACAAATATTGCATGAAAACTATTCGATTCAAGAAATTGAAATTATAACATATACATAAAAATCATTTTTGTCCTACTTTTCGATAAATGTTAATTTCAATATTGTTTCAGGTGATACGTGGTATGATCATGCAATCTGTCTAATCCCTTGGCAGTAAAATTACAACTTACTTCAGTGTATTTAGAAGATATATCCTTCTAAACAACCAACAAATATTGCATTAAAACTCTTCGAGACAAGAAAATCATCTCAAACAATAGGTTTTACAGCCCGGTTCGAGGGTCAGGAACAACAAGCACTCAATTTTATATATAATAAATTATTGAAATTGGGTAGTTTAGTTCAACTTCGGAATGTGGAGAAAATGAAACAATTTCATGTTACGATCGTGTGATCTGCATAACTATTATACTAATAGAAATAATTTTGCAACAATTTATCAGTAAAATTAATTCTTTTTCTTTCTTTGTTTGTTTCACCGCATGCCACAGCTCTATTTTAACAATTTTTTAACGCTTCCAAAAACTGTAATGGGAATGTAGGAGTAGTATCTCAGCGCTGATTTCATCGTTTTCAAAAAAAACTTACAGCAGTTAACCATATTCACAGCATTCAATGCTTAATGTAAGATGTTTTCGGGTGGCAATACTTTTGTTCACCGTCAAATCTACATAGTTTTTCTTTGAAACCTCGACCCCGAGAGTCTTTTTGTTTGTCCTCCGGCCGAAAACTAAACTGTTGTGTGTTAATACGTCATAATCAGCATTCAATGGAAAAGATATTATTTACAACTTCAATCCAGTTCTGATCTAATTAATATAAAAAATCTGTAAATGCCAATTCGAGAAACCCGTTATGGGAGCCGAATCAACGGGTTTCCCACTGTGGACATGGACAAAATGCGTGATCATGGACGAAATCTCATGTTTAAGTTACTGCGGTAATCTTATTTTTTTCAAGGCAATCTTATGATTAAAATGACTGAATCTTGAATAGTATAAAAACATCTTGTTTGGAAGTATCTTGTCGAACAATTTGAAGAAACAAGAATTTACAAGTTATCCATTGTAAAATAATAATCCCTTTATGAAAACAATATCCCAATACAAGCCATTTTATTATTTCAATTAAAGTTTGTTTTAAGAACGTCATGAAAATTTTTCGTTGACTGATAAGTTTTGTTTACTGATAGTACTGTGCCAATTATAAGAAATCCTGAATGTTATGTGTCAGCATTTTCATCTTTTGAGTTTCAACTTTATGTAGTTAAAATTTTTATCTTTAAAGAGTTCACAATAGCAAACATATGTACAAAAAGATTCCAGTATAGAAGTACAGCAAAAAAGGCTGCAGACTACATTTTTTACTCTGAAAATCGGGTTTAAAACAATGTTGAGAAAATAATTTTCTATGTTGACTTCACATTTGCTATCATTTATAATATATTTACTATCATTTATATTAGTTAATAAAAATTATCATCATGCCAATTTTTAATTAATTTGTCAACAATTAAATCAACTAATAAAAGTTCAGGAACAAAATTGCATTTAATAGTCATTTTCCTATTATTCTAATTCTGTTTTTGTTGTTGACTCTGTTGCTGCTGTTGTTGTTATTGTTTTCGTCTCTTTTTTGATGTTACCGTTGTTCTTTTTGTTTTTGATGATGTTTTTGCTGCTGTTTTTTTGTTACTGTTGTTGTTGATGCTGTTGCTGCTGTTCTTGTTCATGTTGACTTTGTTTTCGTTTTTTCTGGCGTTTGATGTCTTTTCATTGTTTTACTGTTGCTGTTGTTGTTATTGGTGTGTTTTCTGTTGTTTTATTGTCATTGATTATGAGTATTTTGCTATTAATATTATTTTGTTGTTACTGATTGTTGTTAGTCTTGCTGTTTATTCTGTTGTTATTGTTCCAATTCTTGTTGTGGTTTTGTTATTGTTACTTTTGCTCTTTTTGTTTCTGTTTTTGTTGTTGCTGTTGCTGTTGTTCTCGTGGTTGTGATGATAATGCTGTTGTTTCTTCGTTCTTAATGTTGTTGTTGTTGTAGCTTTTGTTGTTGATGTTGTTGATTCTGTTGCTGTTTTTGTTGTTGTTGAAACTGTTTCTGTTATTTTTTTTCTTGTTACTGTTATTATTGCTGTCATTTTGTTGCTGTTGTTTTTGTTGTTTTTGTTTTTACAGTAGCCGGTGCTGCTTTTATTATGTCATTGTTATTATTGTTGTCGTTGATGATTAATATCAAACTGTGTTGTTGTTGTTATTTTTTGTCGTCACTTTTTGTTGTTATTGTTATTGTTTTTGTTGATATTGTTGCTATCGCTGATTCTTTGGCTCTTGCAGTTGTTGATATTGTTACTCTTGCTGTTGCTGCACCTGCTGTTGTTGTGATTGTTGCTGATGATGATATTGTTGTTAATGTTGCTAATGACTTTCCTGTTGTTGCTACTGCTGCTTCAACTACCGCTGTTAATTTTGTTGTTGATGTTGTTTGTGTTCTTATCGTTTCACTTGTTGTTTTTGTTTTGGATCTTGATGCTTTTATTGTTGTTGTTGATGATGCTACTCTTGTGTTTTTTCTGTTTCCTGCTGTTTTTGTTGTTGCTGATTTTTTTGTTGCTGCTGATGTTCTTGTTTTCACTTTTTGTTGAGAGTGTTGTTGTTTTTGTAATTGTTTTGCTCTCATCTTTGATGTTTCTGTGCTCACTAGATAAAGCTGCGTTTGCTTTGTCTTTTGCGTTATTTTTGTCATCCGCTCTCATCTTCTCACACTATTAAATTAAATAAAATGGTTAGTGATGTATGTTGCTAGAAGAGAATTGCGTTTTTCTTGGGCATTACTGGCTTTTTTTCCGATTCAAATCTCTGGTTACCGACATGCACTCCACAGCTAATGTTAATGAAAGTTTTTGTCGCTCGCCCAGTTCGTTTCCTCATAATTTTGGCAATGACGTTTTTGAAAGTTAACCCCCTTTTAATGGCATAGCTATGTTCTGGTTGGTTTTAATTCAAAGTACAAAGTATTTAGTTTGTACTGGCGCGAAGCTTTTTTACAATTCAAAGTATTCGGAGTGTATTGGTTGATTGTCTTTTTTTGCTATCTGAACCGATTTTTAGTCTATTTTCGCATTAATGTGAAGTTAAACGAGAGAAGTTAAATGCTGCTGTAGTAAAATGAGAAACAAAAACAAGTAAATTTGAGGCGTGGTTTCTTTTTTTAAAAATATCTTTAAATTGGACTGAGAAATGGGTGTTAGAAAGAAAATCAGGAGCGTTAGTTTGACATTTGTTTTTTGATCTTATTCTCTATGGGGTGCTGATATAATGATGCACTTTTGTTCTATTTATGCCTATTGGCATTTGTTTGAAATCATCAGGCAGCTAATGCTTTCTATGAATTTGACATTGTGTTTTATCTCAAAATATTATTGACTTGTGAATTTTTTCCTTGCTCTATTGTTCTATTGTCGGTTTTGTTGTCATACCTTTTAATTTTGTTAACGGGGGGCCTCAGCTGTTGCTGAGAACGCTCAAATTATTGAAATTAATGGTTGCTGTTCATAGCTGTTGCTTTGTTTGACTAATACGCTTTTCGTTTACAAAAACTGTTCCGAATTCATTTGTTTTGCTAATATTTGTTGTTTTTGTTGCTGTTTTATCAGTTATTCAAAAGTCCCATTGATGAAAAGTCCGATTGGTTGCTTATTTAAATTTGGTTAATCGAAAATTTAATTCAGTTCGGATCTAATATTCTGTGACTTTAACACTTTGTGTTTTATAGCTAAAAGCGAAATTTTGAGCTCTCACCAAAAATGATCGCAACTTTTGTTGTGCAAGCTGATTGGGTAGAATCGTACGCTTGTGGTCAAAGTTGATTTCTTAACAAAAAAATACAGATAAATCAAGATGCAAAGAAATCCAGAAGCAAAATTGCGAAAGAATTTTTTTAAAAGATAAAAGCAGCAAATTAATTGCCCGTTCTAAAAAAGCCCACTTCACTTTTCGAGTCATAGATTTAATGTGCCGTGCAGTTTAAATCACAAAAATTTTCAGGTAAGTTTTTCCCAAATTGTTCTTGTATTTTAGGCTTCATGCGCGCTCTGCATTTTACAAGAGCGCATTTAAAGAATCTGATACATTTTAGAAGATCTTATCTAAAGAGATTAAATTAATAAAAGGTTTAGCGCCACACGCAAACTTAATCAAACTGGTTTCACTGAATGGTGTCCAGGCAAGAAATTTTTAGGATTTAACGGTAGGCTTCGAAGGATCCTTAAATGCATAATGAGCAGGTAAATTTACTACTATAATTATTAAAGTGTTCCAGAAAATAAAAATTTTGCTCAAGAAGCCAAAAAAATTGGTATAGTTCAACTTTCAACATGAAAATTGTAGTTATACATTGAACGATTCATATGAGGCATTATATCAGATGTGAAATGAAGTTGATGTAAATGTGAAGAACAAAAAGAGAATGTGTAGAAACACCTGAACAAGATTCAAATATCTCAAATTAGGGAATGCAAAAGAGGAAATCAGGATTTCCTAAATATGAGTTGTGGATATTATCGACAAGATGTAAGCTTTTATTGTTACTGTTTTGCACGCTGTTGCCGAGGTGATCAGCAAATGTCACAGGCGATTGGGAGGTACGAGTTGGCTAATTCCAGAGGCAGGTAAACTCACCAGGATCAGTGAGCGGAATCCTTTTTTCAATTTTTAAACAGGGGCATAAGTTTTTCAAATAAAGTATACCTTTGCACCCATTTTAAATTTGTTTTATTTCCACTTGAGGAAATACAATAGAATTTTGATCCAAAATTTCCAAAACAGTTTTTCACAAAAAAACCTTGAAAGAGAAGTGAAACAATTAAAGTGATTTTTTGAGAGAAGTATGGACGCCACTTCGGCTGGAAAAAAGATTGCGTATTGTCCGAATCCCTAG
This sequence comes from Convolutriloba macropyga, assembly GCF_964194025.1. NCBI lineage: Eukaryota > Metazoa > Xenacoelomorpha > Acoela > Convolutidae > Convolutriloba > Convolutriloba macropyga. The sequence continues at coordinate 66,914 of NW_027449732.1, forward strand.
TTGAGGAGACCGAACGAAAATGACAAGAAAAAATTGTATGAAAACTTTGGTATGTTCGGTTTCAAACGTACGAAAGCGTCAGTACGTTCAATTTGTTCGGTATTGTTGGTTTCGAACGTAAGGTAGATTCAATATCGTCGTTTTTGGACGCAACAGAGATTCGGTATGTTCGATTTAACAAGATTTGTTATGATTCTTATTTAAACGTAAGAGATCATCCGTATTTTTGGTTTTAGACGTAAGAAATTGTCGGTTTTTTTCCTGGCAAATTTTGGTTTTGTGTTTATAAGGTAATCATTAAACAAAATAACATTGTTTTAGTGCAAGAATTTCATAAGTATTTCTTAGAGAAATAATCTGAAAGTATGTGCAAAATTACTGTAAACTAATTGAACGACTATAATTTTCTTGGTTACTCTGTTCGGTTAATTTTTGTTACTTTTTTGTGACTTTGGTTACTTTTCTGTTCGGTTGGCCGGACTAAACTGCTTCTAATACCCAGTACACAAAATTCCATGATATTAAATTCAGGAAGCCGAATATTTCTGACGTTCAAAAAACGACCATACCGAATCTCTCTTACGTTTAAAAAATGACGATACCAAATCTGTCTTCCGTTAAAAAACGAAAATAACAAATCTTTCGTAGTTAAATACCGAAAAAAAAGATGATCCCGAGTAAAAAGTCGTAGGAACTTTCGTCGTTTTTGGCTAGAAAAAAAAGAGCGGAGCTTTCTTATGTTTGAAAACTAAATAATTCTCGACAAGGGATTTAAAGTAAGATTGGTCTGATTTTCAAGGTAAGCCGCCAAAGCCAGCTTAAAAAAAAACAAAATTATTTGGAGCGTAAGATCAACGTTAAGTTTTTATAGAACGTTAGTTTCTGTTTTTTTTTACAAATTTGATTCGTCGGTTTAAATTAGACGGGGTCTTATATATATGAAAGTTTTCAATTCAAGTTTTCATTTCGATCTATCTCAAATAGCTTCGAATTCAAGCAATAAAAGACATTTTGAAAAAACCTCATCTTGATCCTATTATCTAGATGAGTGGACAAAGACCTTTCGGAGACTCTGAAGAATCACTAGCTAAAGAGCTATTAATGTTGTCTGAAGAAGAAAGCAAAAATATTGTTTTAGGAACCAAGTATAAAAGTTTTTCATTTTACATCATTAATTTTGATGAAATATAGTGAACACAATATAGATGTTTCAATAATTTAGATTATCTATTTATTATTTAGGTTCTTCCACAAAATAAAGGGCTGGGCTCGAATAAATTTAAAAGTAATCAATTGGAGCAGTATGTGCTTCAATTATTATTAGAGAAGGATAGTGCTGTCCTCAATTTTGCCTCCATGTGCTAATTATTTGTGAAAAAAATCGTTCGAGCTCTTTTTGCGTAGTTGCATACACAAAACCTATAGAAACACAAATTTTTTGAGCCAAATAGCGCAATTTTTTGTTAAATATGTCTGAAAGTTCTATTCCATTTTCAGAGTTCTTCGTGCTTATGTACTTGGTCACTTACCTGTATCCTGGTTCAGCCGATACTGCTATAGCAGCCTCAAAAACTACAGGTGTATTGATCCAGGGACTGCCTTGTGATGATGTAATAGATAATGAAGTCATTGGGGAGGATGATGTGAGAACAAGTTGGCCACAGGCGTGTGACCACCTCTGTTCGCACACTGAGGGATGCCAGTCTTTTACATGGTCTAGAAGAGACAGTAAATGTCGACTCTTAAGACAACCAGCTCCTCTTTCTGACGAATGCTATCAAAAGTCCGAGCATGACTTCTGGTTCCTGAAAGACTTCGCAGCTAACCGTCATTTGTTCACACCCTACAGCAATTCTTACGTCACTCTCACGAAGGGCAACAGATATGGAAGCGTACATTCTGAGGAGCAGGCGTCCCTTGTATGTCATCGCAACAATAGTCTGATGACGTGGGAACACGCAAAGCGTTATTGTGAGTCCAGAGATCTCGTAATGTTTGAACCCAAAAATGTGACTGACGTTATTAATGGTTATTGGTGCAGTGATGGCTGGTTGAGGAACCTCTGGACGGGTTATCGTTGGAACCGGATCGCGGTTGATGGTCAAGATATACTTGCATTTACTGGAGAGAGCTATGCCATGCTCAGGTAAACATCTCACGTTTTTATGTGAAAATTGAAACATACTCTGATAATAGATTGCATATCTCATTGCCTCCACTGAATCCTTGTCACATGTTCACATAAAACTTGACGTGTAATTGATCTTAACTCCGCCAACAGAAACATGAACATTGGCAACTATAATCATTCTCAAGATTCAGCGACAGTAAAAGAGGAAGACATACAGAAAATGTATCCCAGTACCTATAATTATACGAAAAGGCCTTCTTCAAAGATTGTTAAAGGTTTTGCATCTCATTTTTTTTGTTAAATCCCATTTGTTTTAAGCACAGACGCTAATTTCTGGGGAGGCCGATTGCCCACGAATGCCTCACTGAACACATCGGGGACTTGTGTGCGATATTTCAGGAACAGTGCACGTTTGTATTTGGCCAACTGTGAGCTGGGCAGAAAAGTTCTGTGTGTCTCGCGAGAGTCAATGAAAGAGTGTGAAAACAGGAAGAAGGTTACCTTCACGTAGTTTATTAGTATATATAGTTTATTCTTTTAACATTTTAAATCAAATGAGCGGAGATGAAAAGATAATATATAAATGACAAAAGATAGCGTGTATCTTATATTGAAGCACTATTTCTTGGAACGCTCAATGGAAGTTTTTGTTGCTGTGAATATAAGCGCTAATATCGCTTTCCCCTCTGGTTACAGCACGCGCAAGGTTATAAACATTATAAAACTTTTGTAAACAATTTAAACCTCAAATCTCTATTCGGATCATTGCAGTTTGTCTCCCCGATTGGTGGGTGCATTAGTGGGTTTATTAACCCAAAATAGATGCTCCATAGTCACAAAAGCACACGAGACGTCAACTTTTACAATGAATCCTGAAATATTTCACCCAATGATCATGGTGGCAACTCTGGGTACACAACAAAATGTAGCATTCATTTGATTACTCAATTGCTCCAGTTCGTATTGAGTGTAAATGTAGCCACGGTTTGCAGCCCTCTCCTCGTATGCGCTTCTAACTACAAACGCAAATCTACAGTGTAGTATATCTCTTTGCATATCACATCTTCTGAAATCTTTTGAAATAATTTCACATTTTTGTCTCATTTCCCAAGTCGAAGTTTTCCGCCCAAAAAGATGTAAGAGTGGGGCTGCAATGGGAGGATTTTTTTTCAAGAAAATGCTGATCAAAACTCTTGCGTCTTTTTGAGAATAAAAAAGGATAAAGGGGATAAAAATGACGTAAGATTGAGGGGGTATTTTTTCAGAGAGGGTAAAATGAATTAAGAAGTGAGCTGCCAAGGGGGTTAAAATGGTGTAGGAGTGAGGGGATAGTATGTTCAGAGGGGGTAAAGTGAGGTAAGAGTTGAGCTGCCAAGGGGCGTAATGTGGTGTAAGAGTTGGGGCAATTTGTTCAGGGGGCGAATGATGTAAGAGTTGAGCTGCCAACGGGGATAAAATGATGTAAGATTGAGGGGGTAAATTGTTCAGAGGGTAAGTTGGGCTGCCATGGGGGGTAAAGTGGTGTAAGAGTGGGGGTGTACTTTTTTCAGGGGGGGTAAAATGATGTAAGAGTTGAGCTGCCAAAGGGGATAAAAAAATGTAGGAGTGAGGGGGTAAATTGGTCAGAGGAGTTAAAAATATGTGAGAGTTGGGCTGCCAAGGGGGGTAAAGTATTGTAAGAGTTGACGGTTATTTGTTCAGAGGGTTAAAATGAGCTAAGAGCTGGGCTGCCAGGGGGGGGGGGGTATTCTGTTGTAAGTGTTTGGGGGTCATTTGTTCTGAGGGGGTAAAAAGATGTAAGTTCGAGGGGGTAATTTGTTGAGAGGGGGCAATTCTAACAAGTATTATTCTTATATATAGACCGTCAAGAGTTGGACAAGCTTTGATGGTCTGGAGGTTGAGGCGAACCAGCTGAGGGTACAGAGCTTGCGGGTTTAAGACTGGCAGTGTTCAATTATGGGGGCTAAAACAATGTAAGATTGAGGTTGTAAAATGATATATTTGAGCTGCCAAGAAAGGTAAAATGTTTTAAGAGTGAGGGGGTAATTTGTTCAGAAGGGGGTAAAAAGACGTAAGATTTAAGCTGTAATGGGAGGATTTTTTAGGAAAATGCAGCTCAAATTTCTTACGTTTTTTTGTGCTGCATTAGGCTTCTAACGGGGGTAAAATGGTGTAAGTGCGAGGGTGAAAAATACGAGTTAAACCCTCAATCTTATATTTTTTTGGTCTGACAAGGAGTGTAAAATGATGTAAG
>NW_027449733.1:0-20000 GCF_964194025.1 Convolutriloba macropyga
AACAAAATAGACGTTTCTTAGTAACAACTAACATAATAGTATTTCCTGAAAAGTATTGTTTGGAATGCTGAATATATGTAGTTTCGAGTGAAACTATTAAACAATAAGCGCGCAGACAGAGACTTTGGCCTGATTTATCGATTGATGAAATAATCGTTAATGGGAATAAGGCAATTGGACATTTTTGGGCATACTCATTACAAACCCATAAGCGAGATCTGTACAACCTTTACAAAATATATAGCACAGAGACTAACGGCAATTTAACAAATTTACAGATGCGAAAAATGCTTTACCAGTAACAACTAACAAATCCAAAAAATGTAGAAGTATGGCAAAACAATTCGTAAGAATTGATTGCATCAGAATGACTCTTGATTTCGAACCGAAAATCAGGATACTAATACATGTTCATCTTCAGTAACAAAATTTAACTTGATTCAACATGGCCAAAACAATCACATGTCACTAAAAACTTCTCGTTGTTGTCAACAAGCTTTTCGTTGACAAACTACCTAACTACCCTTGATCTCTCCATCAAATTCCATATAACATTTAACATTTAACATAAAAGTTTCAATTTTTCTTTCCAACCGGAAGGGATACTACGTATAACGGAACACTTACAATACCTAACATAGGTTAGAATAGTGAAAAATTACAAAACATTTAACAGCTAACATAAGCAAATCAAAACTATTCAGTTAAGTCAGGTAAGACGCTGGACATCAGGATCGCCTCCAACATCAACATTGGGCCTACCCAAAAGGATCTTCACCCACTGGACGTGGTTATGGAATAGATACTTTTGTGGTTGTTGATGTTCACTCCTTGCTCCGTGGGCAACCTATGTCTAGGAATCGACTTGCTGACGAACCGCTAAAAAGCAACACATTAAAAAAGTAAGAAAATCCTCCAGAGAGATTAAAGAGAAATTGACTTATTATAGTATTGAGAAGACTTTCAAAAAACTCGAAACCCCGGAAAGATGGAGTCAAGTATGACTTCCAACAAAGACTATTTGAAGACTTTATTATTTAAATAAATAAAGACCGAAAATACTCTTCCCTGATTGGTTAAAAAGGGAATAATACCTTTCCTTTAGATGTTTACCTGTTTTCCCTCTTCTCAGAAGAGAAGGCTGTTTAGTCAGTACCAGTTTCCTACCTGATATAATAATAAAGTATATTTCTCTCTCTCTCTCTCTCTACTCCGCTCTTGTTTTGTATTGAGATATACGTTAGACTTTAGCATTGGGGCCCGTGCACTGTCTACTGAAGCTCAGATAGAAGAGTAACAGACTAGAGATCTAGAACTTTAGTTAGTCAGGTAAGCCTAAAGAGTACATATTATTGTTCAGACAACCATAAGACTGTTCAAGGAGTGTCTTAATAAAGGTAAGCTCAGAACACGTCTTAACCAATGAACTATCTAAATATTTATCAAAACATTTTCTCCACGATTTATCTTTACAACTATCGTATTTTACTGATGTAGAAATTTTTAATAAATGATTTTTTCCTTAAAAAATAAAGATGTCAAAAGTAGGAAACGTAAACTTCTGTTATATTTGTGATTTATCCTTTGAGACCATTAAACAACGGATCAAACACAAGTTAAGTTATGAACAATTAAACATAGTGAGAAAAGAGTATGAGGATGAGGTGGAAGTTGAAACTATGGAGACGGTGCATGATCCACCTAAAACTAAAACTAACACTAAAACTGAAACCTCAGATGAAACTATGGAGAGGGTGTATGATCCAGATGAAAATGTTTACATTCTCATTACTAAAACTAAACCCAAAGACAATACTAAAGCTAAAGCCAAAACTGAAACCAAAACTAAAACCAAAACTGAAACTAAAGCTAAAACTGAATTCTCAGATAAAACTATGGAGAGGGTGTATGGTCAAGATGAAGTTGATTACATTCTCAAACCCAAAGACAATACTAAAACTGAAACTGAGCTCAAAGCAGAAGTACCATGTTGGGTCTGTGGTAAAAAGTTTAAAAATAATATCGGTCGGCAAACTCATATGAATAAACACTGGAGAGAGAACATAGCTACAACTGATGATTATAATATTGAATCGAGCTTTAATCAACGACAGCTCTATATTACTAACTAATAATAAATGTATCGAAAATATTAATGAACCAGTAGATTATATATTAGATGAATTCAAACCATTTAAATCATATAAAAATAAAGTTACTGTTAATTGTTTATATATGAAGAGAAAGTCCCAAGAAGGGCCTCCAACCTTGGTCCCCCAAGAAGAGACAGCTAATATAAACTTTAGAACAGAAAAGTATATGACTAAAGATCACCGACTAGATCTAAATCAATTAATTATCCTAGAGAAGCATATGAAGGTTATGGTTATGATTATGAGTTTATTGGTATAACGTATAAACAAATACATAGAGAAAGGACTAAACCTTCACTAGGATATTTTACTGAACTACCACCTGGTTTAAGAGATAAAACAAAAGCAATAATAAATATTAGAAGTAATAATTATAATTTTCTTCGTCTATGTATCAGAGCTGCGTTATATCCTGTAACTGAACATGCAACTAGGGAACATATTAATAATATAGCTGAAGTCTGGGAAGATAATGAGTATGTATATGATTATTTAACAAGAATACAGAATAAATATAACATTAAAATATGGTTTTATACACCTTCGACTAATGATAGTGCAAAAGTAGAACGAGTAGAGAAATGCTCAGTGTTGCGGCTGCTCAAGAATCTCAGTGTAACCGGTATATGACAGCCTGATTCCCGATTTTTACGCCGGCCTGGTTCTTCACAGGGTTCGATTGGCTAACGATCTCGTCGAAACAATTAGTCGCTCGGATGTATTAAAGGACTTTAACTTTAATTTGGTTGATTGAAGTTAAGAAAATCCTTAGCGATAATCTACGTTCAATCTCGTGCCGAAGTTTGTAAGGCATCAGAATGTGTTAGTAATGTTGCTAACTTCTCGTAAAGTAAGCTCAACTAACTTAAACTCGCAAGATCTTGAGATCTAGCAAAACTTAGCAAAAAAAATAAAGTTGTTAAAGAATCAAATTTTAGTCAATCTGAGGGCCAACTGCTCTGTATAACAGTTACTAATGGTTCCAAATACAATTCGGTTTGATTAGTCAAACAATTGGGTTAAAGTAAATAATCAAATATTTATCATTTACTACATCATCGCTACTGGTTTCTGATTGGTTAATCAAGAAAGTGATTTAGGTCATTGTTTACATAGTAAATGTCAAATTACTGCAATATTTACTTTAATTGACATAAGCACGGATAGTTAATACGTGGCTCTAAATGCCTCGAATGTACGGTATTTGACCCTTAATGATCACCCAAAGTATCATAAAATAAACAACTTCAGAAATGTAACAATAAATAACAAAATATCAAAAAATGCCAATTTAGCACCATATAAGTGCTAATAGCCACACTTGTGGGTCTGATGCAATAACGTTCGTTGGGTCCATAAGTAGCTTAGAGGTGGCCCTAAACATGTACCATAACCTCGGGTTTCTCATGTTTCCCCTTCCAAATATCGGTGGGGTGTATACAAAATTTCGGTCCCAACTTGTAAAAATTTTCAGTTTTGACCTTTTTTTGAGTTTTGACGAATTCTAAGTTTTTTCAGTTTCAAAGGTTTTTTCTTGCTGTCTGATGGCGTTTGTAGCTGATTTGAAGTGGCGCCAACATCGCCGGCCCTGTTTCCGATCTCGGAAACACCATCGTAGAATACTGGCGCCAACTTCACAACTGGCCGGTTAAGCTCTCCATGTGCCATTTTGACTCTCGCTGATCTCACAACACCGTCGTTGACAGTGGCGATCTCAATGATTTGTCCTAGCTTGTACTAACAGCGTTTCACAGAGTCTTCTACCAGACATACTAACTCGCCTTCTTTCATGTTTCGCACATGTTCATTTGACCACCACTTCGATCTCTGGTTCCATTGTGGAAGTTATTCACGAGTCAATCTTTTCCAGATCATGTCGGCATATGCTTGAGCCGTTTCAAAAGATTTTCTCAGGTCATGGTAGCGTTCACTGGATGGCATGAATGCTGCACTCGTGTTCTCTCGTCCTACCAAAAAATGATTTGGCTTGAGTGCTGTTAAATATTCAGGGTCGTCACATACTGCTGTCAGGGGTCTTGCGTTGAGTGTTTGTTCTACAAGACACATTGTAGTGCCGAGTACCTCGCCGGTGAGGCTAAGGTTGTCCAAGATTGCAATCATGACTTTCTTGCAACTTTGAACCAGTCTTTCCCAGATTCCACCAAAGTGAGGAGCTCCGGGAGGATTGAATTTCCAAATATTCTTTTTCTGTGCTAAGTAACTTTTTATCTTAGCTTTGTCACACTCTTTCATGAACGCTTGTTGAATGCTCCAACAAAGTTCGTTCCGTTGTCACTGATGGTGGTGTTTGGGTAGCCACGTCTTGCAATTAATCTTGTCACTGCAGCTAGACATTACTCCGTGTCCAATAATTGTGCGACTTCGATGTGCACTGCTCTCGTTGTTAGACAAGTGAAGAGGCAGCACCATCTCTTCATGGTACGCCGTAGCAACTTGACTTCGAAGGGTCCGAAGTAGTCGACGCCGGTATGAGTGAATGGGAACTTCATCAAGCCCTTCTCGGGGTAGATCCGCCATCGGAGGATGAATCGGGTTGGCATTTCTGTGTCTGCATTTGATACATCTCGATTTGTTCCTCCTTAATGCATTTATTAATCCGACGATCCAGTACTCTTGTTTAAGCATATTTCTCACATATTCTGTGCCCTCAGGTAGGTTGTCACGATGTGCTTTCTCCAACAGAAGTTGTACGACTGGATGTTTTGCTGTTAACAAGCGAGGTTTGAATGCTTCAGTCGGCCTTTCACTCTAATTGCTCCATCTTCCTATATGAAGGGTGACAGTTTGGCGATGTTCAATGTTCTGGAGATTTCTTTACTCTTTTTTATCGACTTTGAAACTTTCGGGAAGCTTTCGTTTTGAACAAATCGAAACAGTATTTGTTCTGCTTCATGGATTTCGTCTCCTTTGAGATGTCCCTTCTGCTTCATCTTGAACCTCATGCAGTAGGTAATGAAGTTTCTAATTCGGTTGAAGCTACTGTATCGTCTCCAATCGATTAGTCGGTCTAGTTCAGTTTCTGTAGCTATAGTACTGGTAACCTGCTCAGCTTCAGCTTCGTTCACTTGGCACCATGGCTTTGGCCACGTTTCTTCATCTGTCTGGAGCCATGCCGGCCCGTTTAACCACCCGGGGTCCTTGAGGCCTTCGATGGACATCCCTCTTGTGCCAATATCTGCTGTGTTTTCGATGCCTTTGACATGTCTCCATTGATCCATGGAAGAGTTTTCCGGTATTTCTGCTGCCCTGTTGGCAACAAACACTTGCTGTTTCTTGTGAGCTGACTGTAACCACTGTGAGAATGTAGATAAATTTGTCCAATGATCGATTTTGTCAATTTTCACATCATGTTCCCTCAAAATCTGCCTCCTGAGACGAACTCCGTAGACTGCGGCTTGAAGTTCTAACTTCGGAATCGTCGTGTGTCTGATAGGTGCCACACGGCATGTTCCTATCACATAGAGGAGTTTCAACGTTACCTCGTATTGTAGATATGCCACGATGCACATTGCTTCTTCTGACGCGTCTGTGAAAATGTGTAGTCTCAAATTTGTACATCCGTTTTCGAAATAAAATCGATTTATTGACATCGTCCTTATTTCTCTCAACTCACAGCATCAATCACTGAATAGTTTTGAGTGTTCTGCTGACAATTCTTTGTCCCGTGCTTGTCCCATTACTGCCAAAATGCTTTTGAGTAGAAACCGAATTCTTATCGTGAAGGGTGAGAATATCCCAAGTGGTTCGAACACTGCTGAGACAAAGGATAGGACAATTCTCTGAGTTATTTTTGCTGGAACTTCTTGCTCATTTCAACGACAGACTATGAGACTATCTGCGTCTTCATTCCAGTTCAGTCCCAGGATTGATGATGATTGTGGCTGGTCCTCGAAAGTTTTCACAACTTTCGTTGGTCTGTCTGCCTCTGGGATTTGTGACTTGACTTCTTCGTCACTGGTTAACCAATTTGTCAAATCGAATCCACCTTTGCTGAGGACCTCTCTGACTTTCTGGTAGATTTCAATCGCTTCTTGTGGTGTTCTGACTGATTTGATGGAGTCGTCCATGTAGAAGTTTCGCTGGACAATTTTGACAAGATTTTCGTCGTCTTTCGCGATATCTTTCGCCACTTGATTCAAAGCGTAATTTGCACAAGTCGGCGACCCAAAAACCTGTCGTGTATACTCGTAGACTTCTATCTTGTGGTCTGGATCTTCTCACCAGAGAACTCGTAGGCATCGGCTGTCATCGCTCGGGACGGCAACTTGAAGAAACATCACTTCCATGTCGGCTGAAAGTGCTATTTGGTTTTCTCGGAAGCGAAAAATAATTCTGATCAGACTATGCAACAGGTCTGGTCCAGGTAAAAGTTTGTCGTTGAGGGCTACGCCTTGGTACTTTGTCGCTGCGTTGCACACTCTTCTAACTTTCTCCTCTTTGTGAGTGTTGATGACAGAATGATGTGGCAAGTACCACAGAAGTTTGTCTCTGGTTTCGTTCAGTTCAACCTGTTGGACTTTGCGGACATAACCAGCTTTGACGTCAGTGTCAATGGTTTCCTGATAACAGTTTCGCAACATATCATCTTTCTGTAGGCGTCGTTCTAGGGACTTGAATTGCCCCATAGCAGAGTAGAAGTTATTTGTTAACTTCGCTTCCTCTTCTCGCCATAGAAGTCCAACTTCGTATCTTTCACCTGTGAATCGAGTTGTTTGCTCCAATGTTTTGATTGCTCTCTGTTCGTCTTTGGAATGACCGGTCACATCACGGTTTGAGGCGTAGGATTCGATGTCCCACCATTTACTCAACTGGTTTGCTAACTTGTCCTCTTATACTGATTTTGCTGTTGTAGCAAGATTTGCTGCTTTCTTTGCTGGTAGAGGACCACTTAAGGCCCATCCGATTTTCGATTTCACCGCCCATGGTGCAGTTTTGTCGTCTGACTTCTTGAATTCTAATGGGTGATGGATGTCGTAGCAGTCTTGTCCAAGAATTACTTGAACTTCGTTTAGATTGTAGCTCTGATTTAGCAATTTTCTCAGACGTGGGTAGCGACCTTTCAACCCCTGCAGATCTACAATATGGTCGCCCAACTTCATTTGTTCGATAACATAGAATTGCACTGTCCATCGACCATCGTCTCGACCACATAGAGAAGTCTCGACCATTGTCAATGGTCGGGACTTCTCGTGCGCTGAAACCGCTATCGGACTATTTCCGTCTTGACATCTTGTGATCCGTGGATTCCTGCTACTGACAAGGACGTTTTACGGCCTTGCAGCTGCAGTGTGGATATGATTGACTTATCCACGAATGAAATTGAGGATCCTGTATCACACATTGCCAGCACGCTCAGTCTTAGATCCCCATTCAGTAGCTTAATGCGCACTACAGTGAGTCCTCCTTGTGTGATCATTGTTGCTACTGCTGTCCTAGCGTCTGAGGCACTTGTTGTAGCCTCCTTCTTTGGGAATCCGCTGCGCAAAAGCTTGTTGTGTCGTCGTCCACAATTGGGCGCGCTGCAAGTTCTACTTCTGCAATCCTTCGACCGATGGCCAGGTCTCAGGCAGCTGAAACATAATCTGAACCTCGGCACGTGTTCTCGTCGTTCATTCAGCTTCATTGATTAGAATTTATCGCAACTCCAGATAGCGTGCTACCCACCTTTCAACGGACATTCTGAATTCTTTGGCTTGGCCGAATCATCAGCGTTGGAGGCAAGCGTACTAGTTTTCGGTTTCTCACGGTTTTGAAACTTAGGGTTTGTTTGGGCTAACAAGTCTTCATGTATGAAAGCAGTTGATTCTAACCAGTCTTTGAAAACAATCAAGTTTGCTGCTAGTAGTCGATGATCCTGTAGGTGTCGTAGCCACTGCTCCTTAAGCTGAACCGAAAGTTTTCTGGTTGCTGAACCGAGAACTACCTCCGATTCCAGTCGGGTTGAAATCCGAGTCGAGTCAAAACGTTAACTATGTTTGTGATACGTTTGAAAATCGAACAATGCTACTGGACTCATCGTGTCTAACGAGAGGATGTGTGTATATCTTCTTGAGTTGAGATTCAACAATGATTCTCCGTTTGCCAAACTTCTTGCAGAGAATGCCTCAGGCTTGATAATATGCATGTGAGCTGAAACCCAGTCCAGAAATTGCAGCTTTCGCCTGACCAGTGAGGCTAATCCTCAGATACTGCATCTTCTCAGTATCGCTCAGGCGCTTTTGATGCACAATGACATCGAAGATTTCTTCCCACTCGGTTCACTCAGAGGGGTCTCCTGAGAATTCCTTTAGCTTGAGTTTTGGTAATCCTCTTGGGTCACCACTCGATTGGTAAATTACTTGTGGGGTAGCTTGGCTCACTGTTGTTTGGTTTTGGCTTTCCACCGATCTGTTGCGAGAATTGTGCTCGGGACTCTGGCTTCTCTGCCTGTTTTGGAACGCTGACGGTCCTTGTTGCTGGAACGTCGTCTTTGGAAAGAGCATCTGAGGCTCTGTTACCCTAATTGATTTAGTGATTTAAAGTTTCTTGAGAATACTCGAATCTTGCAGAGAAAAGTCCTGCACACGGCTGGAACAACGGTGTAGTTTTCGGAAACGTTTGTCACCTCTGTCCTGTGTGGCATTCTTAGGAGGATCAATCACAACATTTGGAGATAGTGGTCGACTAGGGCCAGAACGCTGGGCCACTGAATTTGCCCAGCCTGCAGTCCGTTCTAGATTGCGTCTTGATCCAACACTTTCTAAGTCGTCTACCTGTTACCCAGATGCTCTTGAACTTCCTTCTGTCAGTTCAATTTCCATGCGCCTTTGCTCTTCATCGGCTTCAGCTTTCTTTCTTTCGATTTCGAGCTCACGTTCATGCTGTCGCAAACGTAGATCGTCTTCTTGTTGTTGCAACTTGAGACGTAATTCCTGTTCTTGCTGTTGCAATTCTTCTTTTCGTTGCTGTCGCTCTCGCAGTAGTTGCTGTGTTTCTTTCATAGCTATTAGGTTTTGGAGCTCCATTTCGTCGATCCGTCCCCTTCTCGATGATCGCGAGTTGGCAATACTGGTTTGTTCTCTGCTTTCTTGTGTAGCAGAATGCCTTGAGGAGACCTGAACGTTCTGTTCAGCGTTTTCTACTACTCCATTTCCTGTATCAATTACGCTCTCGTTGGGTCTTTATCACCAGCCGATGTGGATGACACTAACGATGTTTGGTTTCCACAATCCTTGCTGCGCCCGTACTGCTTGATCAGGTCTTGATAGTAATTCCTTTTTTACTGAAATCCACACGCTCTTGGGTGTAATTTTCTGGCTTTATCATTCGAATCGATTCTGCATAGATATCATCTTGTTTTTCGACTATGCGTTCCACATGATTACACAAGGTCTGTTTTTCGGAGTCGCTTACGTTTTCAGTTTTTAATTTCTCCTCCAAAATTGATAGTTCACTCTCAATTGGGTGAGCAGTTTTCACTGTTTTGTATGCTCGAAATGTGTCTTCACAATAACCGACAAATTCTTTGCGAAACCTTTCGATGTCTCGGAGAAATGGTACTTTGTCAACTACCCATCTCAAATCTTTGACGTTTTCCAACATACGCTTGATGTCATTGTCGAAAGCTTCTAAATACTTTGGTTTCGATAGTAACCTTTGCTGCTTTCTGTTGGCTTCTAAGTTGTCGTACGTCTCGAAGAAGACTCGATATGCACTTTCGGCAGTCATTGTTTTGTTTTTTGTGAGGCAGCCTTCTAGCTCGCTGAGGCATCTGGAGAACAATTTGAGTATGTCAGCTTACTCCTTCTCTAACGTCCTAAGTTGACCACTCGTCTTCCAATCAATTGTTTTCCAGTGTCTATCTGGACTCCTTCCAGCCATCGTTAAGCCACTAGTCCACCAAACTGAATCGAAGATTCGTTGCTGTTCGTGTTGCTGTCCGGTTTAGCGGACCAAATGTTGCGGCTGCTCAATAATCTCAGCGGAACCGGTATATCACAGCCTGGTTCTCGAGTTTTACGCCGGCCTGGTTCTTCACAGTTTTCGATTGACTAACGATCGCGTCGAAACAGTTAGTCGATCGGACGTATTAAAGGACTGTGACTTTAATTTGGTCGATTGAAGTTAAGAAAATCCTTAGCGATAATCTACTTTCCATCTCGTGCGAAGTTTGTAAGGCTTCAGCCGGTGTTAGTAATGTTGCTAACTTCTGGTTAAGTAAGCTCAACTAACTCAAACTCGCAAGACCTTGAGATCTAGCAAAACCTAACAGAAAGACTAAAGTTGTTAAAGAATCAAATGTTAGTCAATCTGAGAGCCAACTGCTCTGTAAAATAGTTTCTAATGGTTCTAAATACAATTCGGTTTCACTAATCAAACAATTGGGTTACAGCAAATAATCAAATATTTATCATTTATAACATCATCGCTACTTGTTTCTGATTTTTTTTCGCAACTCAATTTATCGATCACTAGAAAACAGCGATATGAACAAAAAACCACTCTCTTTTCGCTCCACTCTTCATTTGTTCAGCAACAAAATCACTCCAAATTTTTTCACGTGTTTCATTTCCCGCTTCAAAATTCACTCCAATAAAATTATAAGTTATTACGTGGCTCTAAATGCCTCGGATGTACGGTAATTGACCTTTAATGGTCACCTAAAGTATCATAAAGTAAACAACATAAGAAATTTAACAATAAATAACAAAATATCAAAAAATGCCAATTTTTCACCATATAAGTGCTAATAGCCACACTTGTGTGTCTGATGCAATAACGTTCTTTGGGTCCATAAGTAGCTTAGAGGTAGCCCTAACCATGTGCCATAACCTCGGGTTGTTCAGTTTTTCCCTTCCAAAAATCGGCAGGGGGTTGTAAAAAATTTGGGTCCCAACTTGCAAAAATTTTCAGTTTTGACCATTTTTGAGTTTTGATGTATTCTAAGTTTTTTCAGTTTCAAAGGTTATTTCTTGCTGTCTGATGGCTTTTGTAGCTGATTTGAAGTGGCACCAACACTCAGACTTTGTCAAAGGTCGTTAGGATTTAAGAATACTAATCTGGGATGAACTCGGTGCATTAATTATTAGAAAGACCTAATACTAAACATGCAAAGTTTTGGTTTTGTGATAATTGTACTTATTGGTTTAACTCTCAACATAAATACGAGACTCATGAATGCTGCATTCAAATCAATCCAAAGATTGTGTGCCCTAAATTAAAACAAATCAAATTCAAGAACCTTCACCAACGACAAGATGTGAAGAATGTTATCTTTAGCGATATTGAATGTTATATGAAAGGTGTTAGCGAAACGATTGGTGATAATACATATAAAATATCCGAACATGTACCAATTACTATTGGATTTAGTTTTAATGCTAATTACGAATCATATTTTGGCTCAGACTAAATTAAAGATTATGTTAAATACCTATTAGAAATAGAAACAGAGAATAGTGTTAAATTAAAGAAAACACTGATATTTAATAAAGAAGATAAAATGTATCATGAAGCAAATAACACTTGTCATATATGTGGTAAAACATGTGAATAAAATTAGAGATCACTGTGAAACAAGTAAATATAGAGGTCCTGCATGTAATATTTGTAATTTAAACCATAGACAACAAAACTTCATTCCTGTAATATTTCATAATGGTAAAAGTTATGACTTCAATCTGTTATTTAATGAGCTCATCAAAAAGAATATTGACAACAGAAGAGTAGATGTATTACCTAGTACTAATGGTAAAGCTAGAATGTTTAGAGTAGGCATACTAAAGTTTATAGATAGCTACAGTCTTATGACAATGTCTCTTGGTAAAATACCTAATGTCTATGGTATTAAAAGTAAAACGTTATATCCTTATGAATACCTTAAAAATGAAAATAGCTACAATAATATATTAGGTAATCTGCCAATAAAAGACTTTAGATCATCACAAAGAAACAAGTTACCACTCCAATCGGAAGTTGATGAGTTTAATAGAAGTAATAGTAAGAAAACACTAGAGTATACGGAGAATGATGTTAAAATTTTAGAACACTGTTTCAATCTATTTGTTAAGTTAAACATAAACACATATAAACTCAATCATCTACATTATATTAGTCTACCGGGCTACAGCTTTGATTGTTTCCTATACTAAGTAAAGTTGAATTAAATACAATCCAAGATGAACAAATGCTAAAAGATTTCATTAGTGCTATAAGAGGTGGTATATGTGGTGCTATGGGTAATAGAAATATAAATAAAGATGAGGGTAGAAAGTTATGGAATATTGATGCTAATAACTTATATGGTTATGCATTAATGCAAATACTACCATATAAAGAATTTCGCTTCACTAACATAACTTTAGACTAGGTGTTAGACACTGAAGATGATTGTAATTATGGCTATTGGGTTATCTGTGATTTAGAATAGACAAATGAATGTAAGGGTAAAACTACTAACTTCCAATTATTACCTCTTAGAAGGGAAGTAGAGAATAATGACTTAGGTTATAAACAAAGACCTCCAAGTTCTTTAAAAAGTTAGAAACTAATATTAGATCAGAACAATTAATATGAATATCCTGTACACTATAGAATGTTAAAGTATGTTGTTAAGATTGTTATAAAGATTATTGAAGTTCATAGAATAATTAATTTCAATTAAGGCTATATTATTAGAGAGTACATTGAACTTAAAACTAGGATGAGAGCAGAAGCTAGAACTGAGCCTGGGAAAGATATATTTAAGTTAATGGAGAATTCTCTATTTGGCAAAAGTTGTGAAAATCCATTAAAGTATTTAGAAGCTAAGATTCTAACCGATGATTAAGAAATACTCAAAGCTGTTAGTAAACCAACAAGTAAAGATGTAATTAGATATGATAATTATACTCTAATAGAATTTTTTCAAGAAGCAGATACAATATGATAAACCAATATACTTAGCTCAACTGTATTGGAACTCAGCAAACTCCACATGTATGAATTCTTTTATATTGTAATACAACCATCTCTTAAAGATCTAATGCTACATTATATCTATACTGATAGTTTTGTATTAAGTAATACTGAAGCTTATCTTAGTGACGAATACATGGACTTAAGTAGTTTAGATACACCTATTAAAACTAATAATAAGGCACCAGGTAAATTCAAACATGAACTAGGGAGTAAAGAGATAGAAGAGTTCATATTACTAAAACCAAAGAGTTTTGGCTTTAAGAATGGTACTTATAACTCTAAGAGAAAGGAATAAAGATCAAAAACAATGGTAAACATGAACACTATTATAATGCATTAATTTATAACACAGAGAAAACTGTAGAAGAATGTAGAATAAAAAAAGTAGAAGATAAAATGGCAACTATTAAAACAAGTAAGATTATTCTATTTTATAATGAAAGATTTTATGTAAATAATATTAAAAGTTATCCCCACCATGAGAATCTATCTATTCAAAAGACATCTAGTAAATAAAATTAAAGCTGCATCATTGGAACAATTGATAGATTTAATGTTAGATAATAAAGATTACAAAGACCTACTTATAAATAATATTAAAGAATTAACTATTAATTATGATAGAAAGTTAATCCTTGCTGCTATTACACTATATAATGATTTATTTTTTTTATTACTATGAAAAATGACTAAGCTAGATAAACTTATAGAATTAAACAATCTAGAAAAACAATACAGAAGAAATAGATTAGAAGATAAATTAAAACAACAAGAATATTATGGTGAAATAGAAGAGTTTTTTGATCCTTTAATTAAAACTTTAAATACTAATAGTGAAATACTACAAAACTGCTAAACACAAACAATGGAAGCAATATTTGAAACCGCTTCTCGGATAGAAGACAACACAAGTGCATTGAAAGCTTTTGAGTTCTCTCCCGTCAAGCAAAGCGGGTTCTCTGTTAGTGAGCTTATCACATTACCGGGTCGAGAGGGCAAATTGTTTAATCTAAGTAATGAGATGCTTGATATTCTAGTAGATATGAGAAAAAAAACAAATATTCAATTACGATTAATCCCCTCCGATGCAAATGAAAATGAGTTTACAATAATGTGCGCACTCATATAACACAACATGATATAAAACTAAGAAATAACAACTATGATTTCACTAAAGGTTTCTTTGTGTTTATCACTAACAAAAATGTAAACTGAAAGATACATAAAAGGTGATCAAAACAAACTAAAGAGATTTCTAAGGGATATCAATTAGAAACAAAGAGGAGATACTAAAAGCAATAGATCAAAAATTATAAGAAGATTATCAACTAGTATTGCCTCACCAAGTAGAGATTCTACGAGTGAAGATACTGTTTATGATACTAATGAAAAAGAACAAATAGAAGCTAGTGGTCTTAGCAAAGCTGACCAACGAAGTTGTGCCCACCACGTGGACCCAAACAATTCAGTTGAAAGATTAGAATTACTAATACTAGAAACAAAAGCTGTTCATGATGGATTATATGATGAAATGTTAAATATATCTATTATAACTATTATCAATGAATATTATTAACAAAGAACAACTAGATAATTTTGTTTTTAATTATGGTAAATGAACAAAGTTCCCGCTTCGCGGATAGGTGAAACCATGACTATATACATGAGCAAAGCTATGACTACATCCATAAATAAACTGAAACAACAACTACTAGCTAAAGAAGTATTTAGTTCCCAAATAACAAAGTATAGAAGAGAAAGAGTAATACCATTAAGTGAAGATGAAACATGGTCAGCTGATTCGCTAGACAAATCATCTCTAAGTAAATACAATAATAATTATAATTTTATATTAACTGTTATAGATATATTCCCAACACATGCATGGGCTATTCCCTTAGAGAAAAAAATCCGGTATATCTATAACTAATGGTTTTAAAATAGTATTAGGAGAAAGTATAAAACCAGAAAACTTCAAATTTAAGTTTAGGTGTAAACTACTAAGATTAAACCTAAACTTAAATTTGGTGATTATGTCAGGAATGCTGACAAACGTGACATTTTCTCTAAAGGATACACTTCTAACTGGAACACAGAATTATTTAAAATTAAGGAAGTTCTAAAAACCCAACCACCAACATATAAAATAGAGGATATTAATGGTGAGATAATAGAAGGTAAATACAACGAACAGGAATTATTAAAATTTGATTTTGAATCCAATAATAATGTTTTAGAATCTTTAAATATATACCTGCGGTCAGCTACAAAGTAGATTTAAATCTTTCTGTAAACAAATACAAAGATGACAAGAAATAGATTTAACCAAGCGAAACAATCATCATGAAATATTAGTCTATCAGCAAGTAAGGCCCGTCAATTATTCTTAGGAGATAATGATAATATTGACATGAAAGATACATAAAAAATCACAAATGTACACCCTCCCATAGATGAAAAAGATGTTGTTAATGAAGAGTTTTGTGATAGCAACTTGTTATCCTATTCTAATAAAATCGATATTTCAAGTAAAAACATAACTGAACTAAGAAACGTTGAGTTTGATAAAGTTACAACTAAAACATTACAACTAAACAAAAAACAAGTTAATTATGAACTAATTAATGAGTTTATTAAATCAAAAAATGAAGTTACAAATAGTCTTAACTTTTGTAATAAAGTTGCTAGTGATACTATTTCTAAATATAATCAATTAAAACAATAATAAGTTTAATCACAATCTTGCTAACATACAGTTAGATGACATGTTCACCACTGGTCTAAGTGAATTTAAAGAAGTTAACGAAAAGACCAATTCTGCTGTTATAGTAATTATGCTCCTATAAGGAATAAAAAGACAATAGTACGATATATAATAGCTATCTTTTTAGAAAGCAAACTAGTAGAAAACAAAGAACAGGCAGGACTTGAGAAGCGTTATGATTTTAATCATGAGGATACAATGAAAGAGATTGATAGTTATTTTACTATATAGTTATGGCTATGACTATAACTATGACTATATCTATGGCTATGACTAAACAAAATAATTAGTTAACTAAAATGGAAGAAACTAAACCTAGTGCTCCTTTACTTTACCCCAATATGAACAATTTCTCAGAACAATACATAAATGATAAAATCCTAGCTAATAATAAATTTAATAAAAATATTAACATTATGGAAGATATTAGAAATTATTATGAAACTGAAACCAATAACTGTAAAAACTTAAGTAGATTAAAAATTATATTGACGTGGCTGAGATAACAGAAATACTATTATCATCAATAGATACAACAGCAACATCAACATCAGTTCCATTAACAGGCATAGGATTACTTTGTTCTATACCAACAGCTTTTGCTACACCAACTGTTTGTGGTTCATTATCAAAAACAATTAATAAGAAACCAAATTATAAAATTTTCACAAATGTATATTTTAAATAAACTGTTTAGTCACCAGAATAATAAACTATATACTAAATCAATGAATGATAATAAAATAGATAATGATGAGTATATTGAATTAGTTAGGGTATATGAGGAATATAGGAATAAGAAAAATAAATTGAGTCTTTTTTTAAACTGAATTTAATAGTGTTTAGTGATAACAATATATTTAGTAATAATAATATTAGTATTAATATTTACCATTAGATGTAGATCAATATCTAGCATTAGATGTAGATCTATATCTAGTATTAGATCTAGGTCTATAATCATAGTCATAGTTATAGTTAAACTATAGGTATAGTTAAACTATCTTTTCTTTTTACCTAAGTATAACCCTCATCCTTTCGGCTTGCCATGAGCAGAGCTCGTTTGTACTACATTTATACATTCACCAGTAGTTGCAAATTTAATTAAATCAGGTGTGGCTGATAAAGCTGCTCTAGGGTTTCTAGTTGCAGCTGCACTTCCTATTTTGCTTGCTATTTCTAATGCTCTCACTGGGTTATTAGCAACTTTCTTTCCAAAGTTAACTGTTGCTTTAACAACACTTTTAAGGAAATCTTTCAATCCCTCTGCTTCTATTGTTGCATCACTGACAGTCATTGACTTATTTCTCTTAAACTTAACACAATTACCCTTTAACTTTTTAGTTCCTTTAGCTGTAATAAATCCTCTTATGTTATTAGTACCACTATAAATTCTACCACCAACACAATATGAATTAGTTTTAAATTTCTGTAGAAGACTCATATTTATATATAAAAAAATATTGGAATGTAAAAAGTATAATCCTTTTGTTTTAAAGCCCAAGACTAAAACTAAGACAAAGAGTAAGACTAGAGTTGAAGGTAAAGGTCTAACTAAAGCAATTGGAAAGAAAATAGATATTATTTATGCTAGAGGATTTGTTAAATAATCTAAGTCTGACTAAGACTATAAATAGATATAACGTGAATATTATAACTATAATATTAACTCTAACTACGACACGATAGACTTTCGGTTACTAGTCTCTGCGAGACTACATCAACCATCTTACTACCATCACTATTAACACTAATAATCCTTCTAGTTAATACTAATGACATACAATATCAGCAACACCACGAGCAAATTAAAAATTAAGTTGTTTTGCTTGTGCTCCTATATGATCTCCTTGATATCTAGTATTAAATATGTGTATTCTATAACTATTTTTAAATGTTCTATGATTTATATATGGTCTAATACTATCTAGTAATCCACTTTGATTTCTATTGAAATTTACAATATCTTTATATTCAACATTATAATTATTAGCACCATAATTAATAGTCATTCTATTGTCGGGATAGGTTACATAACCAATCTTACAAAAACATTCAGTAACATCCATTTCATTGAATATACTAGAATCGTTAGTCTGATCATTAACATTATTATTTTCAAAAGTCACTATAATACATTGGGGTATCTCAAAACCACACTCTACAACTATATCAAACAAGAAGATAGTAGCATCTGGTACATTCTGGTAAAATGTTTTTCTTTCATAGAAACTAATGTCTATATTATTCTTTTTACTTTATCCTTTCTGTACAATTATTCTATTATCATTACTAGGACCAATACAGGTACACACCAAGCTAAATCTCTAATTTCTATATTACAGTCATTAGCTACTGCACTAGCTCCTGTATTAAATTAAATAATGCTCTATCATTACTATTTATGTTTAGTATTAACTTAAAGCCTATGCCATATATAATCTTTTCTAAATCATTTTTAAATCCAAATAGATCTTTCATTTTAATCATCATATACTTATGACCTCTTCGTGCAGCTTGATGATCACCTTTTAATTGACTATATCTTTCTCCTTGATCTCTATCAAAACCACTTTGATATTCATCACTAGTGCCAGTTAGTAATTTATACATTAACAGATTAGGATGACAATGATCTATTTATTCGATTGTTTTACCACTAATATTTTCTGGTTTGATAGAACTAAATAGTGTCATTACACCATAGTTCACTAATCTAACACTAGCATCATTAGCTATTTTATCACCACCATTATCTGAAACTATAAACTCTATCTCCAAATAAGGCCCGTGTATGTTTAAATGATTCTCTTCTCTACTAATTATAATATTAATATTATTGCTAACCGTATTCATTGTTGCTAGATTGTTTGATTTATAACTTGTTATCTTGCTATTGTGTATGTCATTATTATACATATATTGTTTATTTATTTCAAAGTCCATTTTTATGAGTTAAAAAAATGACAGACAACTTAATCCTATATGAACTGCGAAAGATACATGAAGCTATAACTAAAACTAAGGAAGAACACACACTTAACTTTAGAATGGTAAAATCAACAGAAAAGTTTAACTTTAGTGTAGCTATACTTAATACAACAAAATTATATTTAATTAAATTATCGGTTTACAACTCGGTGTTTAATGCGAATAGAAGGAATAATCAATTTTTATATAATAGTTCTAATGTTAACAAAACTCTATCATCGTATTCAAGTGTTATACCAGGTGCATGTGAATTAACTGAAATAGCAGAACTAATAATTGAAGAAACTAATGGTAATGTTCTAATAGAATCTGATAAGAATACAATGAAATGTATATTGGAAATAAAACAAGGTGCACTTATCTTTGTTGTAGAGAATTCAATAGCCCTATTAGTAGGATTTAGAAAAATGTTATATAGAGCAGGTAAATATACATCTCAAAAGATTATTGATATTATGGGTTTTAACACTGTTAACATTCATTGTAATGTGATATCTGCTGTGATATTTGTAATAACACAGACATACTATATACTTTTACTCTAACAGAACCGCCAGGTTACTTGATAAATATATTGTACCAAATAATGTACTATATCAAAGTGTAACAAAAGATAGAATAGAATACATTGAATTTCATATTAAAGATTATATCGAAGACCTATTGATTTCAATGGTGATGTATTAAATTCTACTTTACATTTAACATAATAGCTATAGTTTAATCACTATCTAAAATAACAATAATAATAATAGTAATAATAATAATAATAATAATAATAATAATAATAATAATAAAAATAATAATAATAATAATAATAATAATAATAATAATACTAATAATAATAATAATAATAATAATAATAATAATAATAATAATAATAATAATAATAATAATAATAATAGATATAGATATAGATTAAGTTTTCCTTTACATCAAATAGTTATCGATATAATATCTATCTATAATAATAAACCTTAGATATAGATATAGATATAGATATAGATATAGATATAGATATAGATATAGATATAGATATAGATATAGATATAGATATAGATATAGATATAGATATAGATATAGATATAGATATAGATATAGATATAGATATAGATATAGATATAGATATAGAT
>NW_027449734.1:0-15058 GCF_964194025.1 Convolutriloba macropyga
TCCCTGGTTTCTTCCCGTGCCGGTGTGTGTCTCGACTGTCGGCAGCTGTGGTAACTGGCTGTGGCGGAGTCGACGCTTCCGGCTGGTATGTCAACATCGGTCTGCGAGCGACACATAACCCTACACAGGGAAACTTGCTCGTCGGCAGACCTATCAGCAGAGACCACAGCTGCGCTAGACAGCCTAGATTCCATCCCCGACCGCTGTGTTGAGCGGCAGGGCGCTGGCGTTGAGCTGGTACAGCTGCAAGGGTACTGAGCTCACTCACGGTGAGCCGACCCGCCTGCAAGTCCACTTCCCTGTGGCCCGACAACATGTCGCCCTCTGCCACCCACGAGATCATGGCCGGAGTTGCCTCCGGGGTAGTGGATACCCTAGCGACGCATCCTGTGGATCAGGTCAAGACACAGGCGCACGTGCGAGTGGGCTCTGGCCCCGGGCCGTCGATGATATCCTCGCTGGCTGAGCAGGCGAGGGCGGGAGGCATCACCAGGCTCTACCGAGGGGTGCGGCGCCCACACACCCCTGAAGGACGAAGGGGTTGTGTCATGGATGCGAATGCATGCAGTAGGGAGGGTCAGTCAGTCAGCCGGCCAGACACACGCACAGACAGATAGCCTGAGAGAATTCCCCACGCAGCAGGCAACATGTGCGGAATCCACACACACACACACACACACACACACACAAACAAACAATATAAGCGCACACGACGTGCCTTGTGTATATCTGGCGGGTGCCAGGCATTTTACTACTAATACTTCTACTAAGCGCACACGCATAGACAGACAAGAACACGCAGACGGACGGAAGGACGCGAGGACGGACGGGTGGATTTATTTACCGAGTGACAAATAGTTGCATGTGCAAGTTGAACGGAACATTTGGCTACCCTGGATTAATGTCAGGGGTGGCATCTTGTCCAGACCAGGATCTGGTCGACAGATGCTGATGCTCTGTCTATCCGCTTGCTGTCGTAGGTGGGGGCTGCTTGCCTGCGTCCCCAGAGCCTATGCATGTATACAGGAAACGAGTTGTGCAAACGAGTGGTTGTCAGCAAGGATACCCCGGTAAGGCTCACAGCCTTGCAGTGGCACCATCTACAGTGGGTAGGGGCTGTGAAGGGGAGACTTCGGTCACTGACCGTCTCGAGTGCTGCCCTCCTTGCAGTTGACACATACCACGGCTGCTGCGGCTGGATTCCTGACAGGATACATAGAATCAGTTGCGGTGACACCGTTTGAAGTCGTAAAGGTGAGACTCACCGCCTCCATAAAGTGTGAGAGAATTGAGTGGTTCGAGGCTGACATCTGTTGCATTGTGACTGTTCAGGTGAGGATGCAGAGCAAAGAGCACGTCCATAGGTATCGATCCTCTGTCCACTGCGCATACAGCATCCTCTCCCAAGAAGGACCCAAGGCTCTTTTCGCTGGCCTTGGGGCCACCTGTGCGAGGAACTGCACCTTCAACGGAGTCTTCTTTGGCTCTGTGTTTGTCATGAAAGATAAGCTCCGGGAAGCAGAGGCACCATTGGGCGACATCGGCCAAAATCTCGTGACAGGTGATACATCTTCTACATGTGTCGATCTGTCTGTATGCCTATCCGTCTATCACCTTGCCCCACCATCAGTACCACTGCCCGAGTATGCACATTGATTCGCGGTTGGTCAGCGCCACCCCATCGGTGGAGTGCAGCTCCCTCTGGCAGCACTCTGCTGCATTTTGCGACCTCCGTTGGTTCTGTTGGACGTCTGCCCCCAATCCCCATTGTTAGAGATACGGCTGACAGCGGGACCGGCGGCCCTTGTAGGGATGGCTGGCGGCCTGATCGCGACATGCTTCAAGCAGCCGTTTGATGTCGTGAAGAGCCGAATCCAGAATCAAGTCCCGGATGCTACCGGGGTGGTGAAGTATCGCAACACCCTCCAGGTACGTAGAATCCACTCTGTGTCACTTCACCAGCGATCGCGTGTAGCCTTTGTGGCAAGCCAGTGACATGAAAACTTTGTGTGTTTCGTCTTGAATGGTGGTTGGTTGCTCCACCCTGCAGGCTCTGCTTTGCACCGCGAGTCAGGAGGGGCTGGCAGCGCTCTACAAAGGCTTTGTGCCTACAGCCACCCGCATGATGTTGGGGCAGTGTGTTGCCCTCACTGCCTTTGAGCTAACTCTCAGCCACCTGCAGCATGGGCCAGGGGACCTGGTCCCCGCCAATGCTCTTGCAGCCAACAACTACTGAGCACACCATTGTTCACTGGACCTGCCGTTGGTCTCCATGCACTCACACCGATAGAGGCGTTGCAGCGGTGCAAGGTTTTTCCTTTTGCACACATTCGTTTGGTGTGACACAGCTTGGGAGCACGGGCATACAATCCAGTGGCGCCTTCTGTTGCCAACTCGCCGTCTCAGAATCAGCTTAACCACATATGTAGCATCGCTAGCCGTTAGGTCACCATTCGGTAACTCTGTATTTGTGCCTGCAAGGTATTATTCGATGTATCTGTAGATCTGAGTGACTGAGCCAATCAGCATTCTTGTAATTGCTGCTGTACAATATGGTGTATGCTATGATCGCTGTGTGTTACGCGTACCACAAAACATGAGCTGCTGCTGCTGATCTGTGCGTGTGCGTGTGCGTGTGCGTGTGCGTGTGCGTGTGCGTGTGCGTGTGCGTGTGCGTGTGCGTGTGCGTGTGCGTGTGCGTGTGCGTGTGCGTGTGCGTGTGCGTGTGCGTGTGCGTGTGCGTGTGCGTGTGCGTGTGCGTGTGCGTGTGCGTGTGCGTGTGCGTGTGCGTGTGCGTGTGCGTGTGCGTGTGCGTGTGCGTGTGCGTGTGCGTGTGCGTGTGCGTGTGCGTGTGCGTGTGCGTGTGCGTGTGCTTATGTGTGTGCTTGTGCGTGTGCTTGTGCGTGTGCGTGCTTTTTTTTGTGGGGGGGGGGGGGGGGGAGGGGGCGATGTATACATAGTGGTCATGAATTGGACATGTGGACCCCGGAGAGAGAGGGAATCCCTGGCACAAGCAACATGACTTCGAAAGACATCACTGTCGGCTACACTGGGTGGACACAGACAGATGGACAGATAGAGTACACACACTCTCTCTCACTCACTCATGCACACACAGGCAGACAGATAGATAGACAAACGGGAACACAAATGGATGGACTGACAGATAGACTACACACATACACATACATTCACAGAGAGAGAGAGAGAGAGAGAGAGAGAGAGATAGAGAGAGAGGCAAGTAGACAGAGATAGACAGACAGGCAGACAGATAACACAGTGCTATGCGTCCAAGTACAATCCTAGCATCTGAGTAAGCAAGTCAGTTAGGGAGTCAACACTATCCATCTGGTTCGACAGGCAACAATCTGGAAGAGACTTGCTACACATGTAACCACTGCCCATTCCTTACGATGCAGCCAATGGAGAGCCGTAGCAAATGACAACCGCTCTCCCCTTCCCCTTGATCATTTGACGAATGTGATACCCACAGCTTCCCTGCATATCATTGGAACACTTTGATCTCTTCCTCTTGTGTTTTACCCCTATCTCCTCTGCAGACCAGAAACTCAGTGGCAACTCTACCTTTCTCATTCTACGTAGGTACCCTAGCCTGCCACGGTAACATGACCGAATCTCTCTCATAGTGATATTTTCTCTCTGTCTCCTGAGATTTTCTCCCCACGGTGTCTTTCCCGCCTGCGACCTGCGGGTAGGGGACAGGTCGGTAGCAGCTCTCGGTCGATCACCAAGCCTAGAGATAGAAGCGAGGCCAGCT
This sequence comes from Convolutriloba macropyga, assembly GCF_964194025.1. NCBI lineage: Eukaryota > Metazoa > Xenacoelomorpha > Acoela > Convolutidae > Convolutriloba > Convolutriloba macropyga. The sequence continues at coordinate 3,779 of NW_027449734.1, forward strand.
CTCTCTCACTCTTGCTCTCTCCATGTCTATATACCTCAGTTACATGAAGGGCCAGGGACGCAAAGGGGGGAATTACAAGCCGCCTACCACCCTGTCGGGTACGTGTGCGGGGCGAGAGCTGTATAGACTGCAGCATGCCTCTGTCTCCATGTCTCTGTCTCCATGTCTCTCCGTCTCTCTCTGACTCTCCGGTCTCTCTGTCTCTCCCTGACTCTCTCTTCCTCTGCATGTCTGTCTATGTACAGTATGGCGGGTGTGTAACACTGTAAGCGCCGAAGGTTGGCTCGAACCCCTACACGAATTCACGAACCCTTCAGGCCGTTGCGGGGGCTGGACACAGACAGGCGGGCACAGGTGCGATGCTGTGCGCGCGGCTGTGCTGCAGGGGCAGCAGCGGCGGCCTGGGTTGCGGGCTGTGGGGTGTCCCCTCACAGCCACGTCCCTGAAACAGTAACCGGGTATACCCCCCCAGAGACCCCTACCTTGCCGAATGCGGATCCCTTAGCTCAAAACAAGTAACAACTGTCCTTCCGATGCCCATAATGATGGTAATCTAATTGTCCGCCCGGTGGTACACGCAATGAGGTGTACAATGTACAAGCGAGCACGCCGTACGGCCGCGTACCCGACCGTGCATGTTACAGTTGTACCAGATCAACATGTACCCCCCCTGGTACCCTGCTGGTACTGTAGTCTGTAACCCTGTACCATACTTCGTACTGTACGCGACTCCATCGACGCAGGTACGGGGTCCCCCTACCCTACGGCCGGCCTACCTGCCGAGCTTTTTAGAGAGGGGGCCGGCAGGGGGACACCCGGCACTCGGCAGGCAACAGGCAGGCCGCAGCCGGACGGCACACATGCGAGGGTGCATGCCACCGGAGCGGCACGGGAAATGGCCATTTCACGGACAAGCTTCTGCTGCAGGCATCCAAGATTCAACTGTCCGTCTTAAAACCATCGTGGCAGTTGCTTTCCGGCCACCAATTCACTGCGCGGCTTTTACTGCCCGGGTTGTAGGTTTGGGACTGATACGTACGCCCTGCTTCGAAACGGTGGGACTGGGTGTCACCCAGCGCTTGGAACATTGGCCCTGCAGCTCTCACGACTCTCCGTGGAGATGATGGTATTTACTCGGCAGGAAGCCTTGTGGAGGCCGTAACAGCCGGCAGGTGTAGACCTCCACTAAGTGGCCACATAGTCAAGTCCGAACGGCTTGTTCACGAACGTGGCCTCATATCCTGTATGTTCCTCATACTCAGGCCTTCTGTGTCTGTTCTCTATCTCATACTCAGGCCTTCCCTCCTCTTCCTCGTTCCTGTCTTATCATTTACTTCGCCTCCTGTGCCGTGCGTACTCAGCTCCTGCCCCCCAACACTTCCTGAGTCTCCAAGAGTCCAAGATTTGTCTCTGAACACTGCACTCGCTCGTTGCCTCGATCGCGTTGTAGTTGCTCTCACCCTCGCTCGGCCACTCCTGCTCTAGAGGCCTTGCCTGTCATGTTCTACGAGTATGATCTCTCTCCCTTCAGGCTGTGCCTCTGCCTCACTCGCACCTGTGCAGTCATAGATGCTTTGGCTGTGGGACTTGCCATTCTCTTCATTCACACCATTCGTTTCATGTCAGCCCCTCGGTCAACCCATCGCACGCTAATACTGCTGCCACTACTGCTGCTGACCCGTCCCCCAAAGGAACAATACCACCGTAGCACTACAAGTGGAGTCATAAGGATGGCAGCTAAAACTGAAGTGCTCAGCATGGAGCAGGCGGCCCGAATGCTTGCCCCCAATGCGAACAAGTCCCTCGTCCAGGTTGCTGCTGTCAACATCGAACGCCTCGTGCAGGAGGATAAAGAGGCCCGGGGTGACCTGACTCGCTGTGGAATCGCCCACCTGCTGGTGTGGCACCTAGGGGACATGATCCAAGAGGAGAACATCAAAGGCGCTAGCCAGGTGGCCCGCGCCCTTGTCGCTATCGCTGGATCTGGGCCTGAGCTTCAGGCTGAGATTGTCAATGCCAATGGGGTGCACATGCTACTCTCTGCTGCGTCGTATGAGGCTAGCCTGGACCTCAACGCCGTCGTGGCAGCAGCCATTGGGAATCTAGCTGTCGGAAACAGCACAGTCAAAGTCCTCGTCAGGTGAGATGTGTTCTGTTTTGCACGCTGCAGCAAGGTGTTACACAAATAAATATGTTTTCGGGGATGGGGTGGAGGCCGTTGTCTGACGGTCCGGTCAGCATTGTGCCTTGCAGAAGGGGAAGGTCGAGGGAGGTCTGGGTGCCTGCTGCGATGAGCCGTCTCCACCACTTTGTGCCAGGTGTAGTTTAGCTCATGGCATCGCATTGGCCTTGTCGCCTGCAGGAAAGCGGGTGGACTTGGGATTCTGCTCGACCTCATGAAGGCTGGAATCGATGAAAAGGACCGGTTTGCCACCGGAGCAGTTGCCACAGCCTTACAGAACTTGATGGGCAACAGCCAGGAAAACAAAGTGCGGCCAAGCAATCACCGGAGCTGTCTGTCCTGGATTCCCTGAACTCGCACTGGTGTAGGAGAAAGGACCCAGCAACCGAGGCCCGGTCGGAGCTCACCAGCTGTCCTCTGTATCCCCTCTGTCTTGCAGGAAGAGTTTCATCGTCTAAACGGAGCTGGTCTGGCAGTCAAAGCTATGGTGCAGTCACTTGAGAACGTGGACTTCCTCATCCAGATCCTTTCCTTACTCAATAATTACTGCTCTGAGTTTCCTCCGGCAAGGCACGTTGCTCCCTTGCTTCCATGCCATGCGCCCGTGTTGACCTCAGAGCAGTATCAAACATAGATGTGATGCAAGTGCACTGGACTCGCACACCGTAACATCAATATGTCGCCAGTGTATGTGGGTACAGAAACATAGTCCTCAACGTTCCCACGGGAATTCATTTTCAGATCCTTCAGTGTGTGCCCGTGCGTTTCCTAACTCAGCCTGAAAACCCATCGCCAAGCTTCCGCCATTGTCATCTCTGTCGGCATACTGTGGGCCAACTCGTAAGGGTGCATCAATACTCTCTCTCTCTCTCTCTCTCTCTCTGTGCTTGTAAACAAATAGAGCCTGCAAGGCTTGTTTGTGCTTCTTCAACGGAAGCATGGGGAGGCTCATGTCTATCCCTCGCAGCAGCAGCAGCAGCAGCAGCACAGGGCAACAAATTCGCTGTTCTGCACATCTGGCATGTTTGTTCCACTGCACCTCCTGCATGTCTCATCAACGCGTGACTAACTGGTAGCAGCATGCCCTTGTGGGGTGCAGGGCGGCCATCAGGCAGTCAGGCGGCGTCCCATGCCTAACAGACCTACTCGGGGCTTCCATCACAGAAGCGGCAGACCTTGCCCACGATCCGCTGCTGCTTATAGCCACCAAGTGTCTGTGGAACGTCTTACTCGCGGATTCTGCTAACCAGGTGTTGCCTCGAAGTTTTTTCTCTGGGGAAGGCCCCTTCCTGGAGAAGGACCTGAAGCAAGCAATCGGGAGGGGCTAGAGCGTGGGCGCAGCGAGAGTGGGATAAAGAAGCAGTAACACGGAAAGGGATTGTGAGCAAATGCGGTAAACACTCTGGTGCGGCCAGCCTGGGGGACGACTGGAGGAGTGGAACCATGAAGAGAGAACAGTATTCAGCAGGGGTGCGGGGCAGCTTTTTTTCCGTGATTCCCACCTGGGTGCATTTCTAGAAAGATGTCGCATCGTCACCGTCAGCATACGGCACCCATCCCACCGTGCACTGTTCTTTGAGGGCGGATTTTTCCCCCTGCTGCAGCTTGAGTTCATCCAGGAGGACGGGCTGAAGATCGCCGTATGGCTGCTGACCAACGCTCCCCACGCCTCGGGAGTGCACATCAACACGCTCGGAATCCTTTGCAACATGTCAACATCTCGGGAGGTACAGTCAGTTGCTCACCCCCGCCTTCCACTGTAATGTAAGACATGTTCCATATGATCTCCTTCTTCTCCACCACCACCACCAGCCCATGCTGCATACCCACACACAGTGGTACGCCGCTACGCCATCATCCCGGTGCAAAGGCAGAAGAGTGCTGCGCCCATCGGCTGAGTGTTTGGGGTTCCGCAGGCATCAGTCCATGTGGCTTCTTCCGGTGCAACGAAGGCCATGATAGAGGCGTTGCGGCCGCCGTGTGACAGCCAGGTGGCAGCGATGGTGATGGACGCTGTCCAGCAAATGGCCGCACCTGAAGGTGAGGATGGCAGCACTGACGTCACAATGCAAGTGCTAGGTGGCGCACAAGCGGGTCCTGGCCTAAGACCTGTGCTGCCCCAAACGTTGATTCCTGGTAACAGCTGACCCAATGAGAGACCATCTGTGCGCTTCGGGCGCCGTGCCGTATCTCCTTTCGGTCATGAGTGAACGGGGACAGGACGATGACCTGACCATTGGCATTCTGGACGCTTTCGTGGACCTTGTGGACCAGAACATCGATGGTCAGGTGTGAAAGCCATTAATGCATGGCCTTCTTGACAATAGCAATGCCTCGGTGTGAAGTCTTCACAGCACACGAGCAGAGATCCAGATGAGAATCTGACTAGCTGTAGATCAAGAGGGATGACATGGCAGGGGGGATGCCTGCGTCACGACTGCTCATGTTCAGGGGTCGTTGGGGAGCAGCTCTGTGCTGACTGGCAGCATTTCAGCACCTCGAGCCGGCAGACTGTTGCGTGTTGAGATGTGAGTAATTCTGGGCTGTTTTTGCAGCTGCGGCTTTGTGAAGCTGGCGGCCTCGCCCCTCTTGTGGAGTACCTGATGCTGGTGTTCAAGCCCGGGGGATGCACGCACGCAACGATCCCGCGGGTGGTGTGGATCATGTGCCATTTGGCCGACAACGTCGAAGGGGCGATGTTTCTCAAGAACACCTGCGCCTCCAAGTTGCTTGTCCGGAGCATCATGTCAGGGCCACACAACCCGCAGTGGCCATCAGGGCCTGTAGTTCTTCCAGCAATGGCTGCCATTGGCCGCATGGCAATTCACAACGAACAAGTGCGGCTGGACCTGGTCGAGAACCTTGCTATCAACGCATGCGTGGCCGTAATGAAGGTCCGGGCTATGTCAGCTCAGCTGCAGGATCGTTGGCAGCTCTGTCCACCCTCTTTCCTCCTCCTCTGTCCACCCCCCCCCCCCCCCCCCCAACACACACACACGCCCTTTACTTCGCCCTGACCTGGAGCTGTGGCCCACAGGTGGGGCAGCCCAAGATCTCGGTGGAGCTGGAGAACACCTGCGTCATGACTCTGGCAAATCTATCCGAGGGGACAGCCGGGCAAGATGTCATCCGTGAGGAAGGCGGGATGGAGTACTTTTGCCGGGTCTTAGGCTCTGGGCCAGACGCAGAGAGTGTGATGGATAGTGTGATGGCTATTGGCCACATGACACGAGGGAATCCAGAGAACCAAGACTCGGTGCGGGAGTCAGGCGGTTTTGAGTCTCTGGGGTCACTCCTCGAGGAAGTTTGCGGTAAAGAGGAGTATCAGGAGCTGGAAGAGTCGGCATTGATTGCCGTTCTAAACCTCGTGAAGGATCATCCTGTCAATCAGGCAAGTGCCTATACCCTCGCTGCAGCACCCCCTCGGGCAGGTTCCTCAACCAGTAGCAAAAAATTGGGGAACACGGTCCTGGATCATCTGATTTCCTTGATCACCTATCTGCCTTGCCAGCGGTTGTGCCATGTGAGTGGGATTGGACCATGATAGGTGCTCAAGTCCTTCTATCCCATACCTTCTGCCCTCCTCTCATCCCTCCCTCTTGCATGTCGCCACTTGTTGTGATCTCCCCCCCCCCCCCCCCACCACCACCCGCACCCCCACCCCCCGCCCCCCAGGCCACCCCTGCCCATCTTCTTACGCACTGGAACTATCGCAAATGATCTTGCAGCTGGCCCATGGCCCATGGGGTCATCTGTTTCTACACGTCCCCCGCGTCGTTGCGATTTGTCATCTTGTGCTCAGTGCAGCGCCGACCGACCTGTTGATCAACAAAATTGTTTAGAGCAGACGCGACCAGCATTCCAATCTCTTCATGCTATCACAGGCCTATGTGGGAAAGACGAGCGTGCTGAAGACCCTCGGACAGGTCCTCGGCGAGAGCGTGCGAGAAGCGGAGCTTCGCGCCGCCAACCCAAAGCCCAGAGGCCGCATGAAGAGGAATCAGTCCATGAAGAAGAAAGGGGGGCTGGCGGCACAGCGGAGAACAATTGCAGGGATGATGGAGGCACCGGACCTCAGCGAGGCGGCGGATGGTGAGGCTGATCCAGCCACTGGCAAGCCGAAAGCAACGTTGGACGACCTGGTGATCCCGGATGACGTTGAGAATGACGAGGTGGCCAGCCCGATGCCGGCTGGTTTTGGGGCTTATGGGCGGCCAGCGTACGGCACACCCTCTAGGACCCGCAATGACATGGGCTTATCGTTGCGACCGACTCCAAAAGGTGAACGCACACCGGCAGGGACCAGCAAAGGCGTTGTCCAAGAAACGCATGGCATTGACATCAACACTCGGGGAAGGCTGGCACTGGAGTGCATCAGTCTTGCGGCTTGCTCAGAAGAAAACAATGCCAGAGTTGTGGAGAGCGGAGTGATTCCCGTCATAGTTAAGGTGTGGGAAGCCGGCCGCACACCCATCACACCTTTGTCAATCTGCGCTGTGGGCGAGCAGCTGAGAATGAGCGTCGGGTGGTAAAGACTCCTAATCCATGAGGCCATGCCATTGTTGAGTGAAGGGTTCTCCAGCCCACACCTCTGAACGACCTCCGAGCCGATCACTGTCACACTCTCTCCCCCGCCGCTGGGTCTGAATTCACCTCTGCAATACTCGGACATGGCCAAAGACCCATAGCCGTGTCAGGATGTCCCACGATGCGACGCAGTGCCGACATGGAACGGCAGTCAGCGCTTGGTGAATACAATTTTGCTTACGGTGATAGGGGGGGGCGCTTTTGTTCTCTGGTAGCTCCTGGTCTCACACCTTTGTGGATGCATCCCACCGCAGTTCATCACTGGGCGCCAGGAGCAAGTGACGAAGAAATGGGCGTCAGTGGCGGTTGCACATCTGTCCCAGTATACCCACGAGAACCAGGTGGCCATGAGCCAAGCAGGTCAGACTATGCCTGGCCATTTGGCACAAATACTGACGTGCACAGTTCCATGTGCATCCTGGGGCCCGGACAAACTTCGCCGTGATCAGGACGCCTGCTCCAACACAAATGTTGTGGTGCCTTCCATCTGAGCCACCGCACAGTGTCTAACTTTCCTTTGTCTTCGCTATGTTTCCCTAAGGTGCCATGGATGGTCTGATAGAGACGCTGGACGAACACTTCTCTCACAGCACGGATGTGGAGACCAAGAAGTGGGTGTGCATCGCCCTCAGCCAGATCGTTCTAGGGAATCCTGACATCCAGGAGAAACTGGGGGCCACCGGTATCGAGGCTATCATCTCTGTCATGGCCAACATTGAAGACGTGGAGATCCGAGCCACGGCAGCAGAGGCGCTGAACAACATGGCAGACAACGAGGTCAATTGTGCCATCATTGCTTCCCTTGGTGGGGTAAAGATACTGCTCTCTGGGGCACAATCCGATCCAGAGAAGGTATGGAGGCCATCGCTGCCCGTGTGCCTGGCTGCTTGCTGCGTGGTAGCCCCAGCAGCATTCCGGCGAAACGGCGCCACCACCATTCTCATGATAAATGGAACGCCTGACCTCCCGCCCCTTGCCTGAAGCGCCCTGACGACAGTTCATCTGTGTATCCCCGTTGCAGCCACTGGTGTGGATTTCTCTCACGACCCTCCACAAGCTGGCCTGGCACGATCAAGTGCGACTCCTCGCCTCCAAGTATGACGCTCCCCGGGTATTGGTCGATCTCATTCGGAACACAACAGATAAGGAAGGCAACGGGAAGACTGCCACGGTGCGTAAGATTGTCCATCGCATGAAAAGCCACGGCCGGAAGCGTTGTAACCGGAGGTTGGCTATGCATAGGGTTGGCAGGAGGCCGCACAATGTGAAGGGGACGAGTGTGCCGGGGTGAGGTCTTTTTTTCAATTCAGCTCGGCACTGACTGTTGACTCTGCCCCGGGGTGGCTGCGACATGCAACCTCAGCTGGCATGCGAGGTTCTGAGATCTCTCATGGTTGAAGAGCGCTTCAAAGTGCACGCCCGTCGCCTGGGGGTCATCCCTGACCTTGTGAAGCTCCTAAGGCTGCCGCCTGTTGGGGAGGTCACCTGCGCTGTTGGGAACACCCTAGCTTCTATTGTGGAGGGGGTGGCTGACAACAGGCGGGAGTTCCGGAAAAACCTCGGCATGCGGCCGCTCTGCAGACTTCTTCAGGCTGGCCCCCTAGAACCGGTGACCATTGCTGCCTGCAAGCTCATCGAGTCACTGGCAGTGGAGAAGGAGAACAAGGTGCTGCCTCAGCTTTGGGTCAAAGCCCCCCTTCCCCCCTGCCTCCCGCTCAGCCGTACCTAGCCACGACGCATGCGTGCTGTGGGGAATCAGTCCTCCCAGCAACTACAGAGAATGCGTCAGAGGTAGTGATTGACGTACGAGCAAGGGGGGAGCGGGGCACTATGGCACGAAGGAGGCTCACGGTGCACCACCCAATTCATCCTTAAAAGGGGCAGCGTTGAGTGCATCGTGCTGCCCTCTGAAGCATCGTTACCGCCATGAAATGGATTGCAAAGCAGCATGGGAAACGTGGCGGGAGTTGAGTGGACCAACTGTGGCACCTGCTGATGAGAAAGGGCTACTAGGCAGTTTGGCCAATTTGGGACTACGGCTTCGCAGCAGAATGCAGAGCAAGTATCGACAAGGAGAGAGTAGGGTGCTAGTCTTGAACGATCCAAAGTGGGGAGGAGGGATGGCCGCGGCCCCCCGGCACGGCCATGCGTATTGACTGCCTCACACTCAATGAGAAGGGAACGAAAGATTTCATCCTTGGCCCGTGATGTGTGTCGACAACTGCTGCAACAGGAAGTACTACGGAACTCTGGGGCGCTGGAAGGCATCTCTGACCTGTTGAGGGCTGGTCCTACAGCGCCTGCTACGGCTTCAGCAGCCCGTGCGGCCCAGCACATATGCATCTCCCACTATATGAACCAGAATACTGCAAGAGAGCAGGGTGTCCTGCACGAGCTCATGGTGCTTCTGGAGTCACAGGAAGCCGGCAGGGAGGTGGTTGCGGCGTCTGCCGGGGGCATCGGGGCAATCTGCAACCATGGAAACGTTACCAACATCAATGATTTCAGGTGCATGGCCTACCTGTAGTGTACTGTAGGGCAGCGGGGGTCGGTCAAGCCACACAGAGATCTGAGCTGTTTCTGGGCACGGGGCTATTTGGCTCTGCCTTGCATTGCCCCTACCTCAGCGCCCCTCCTGCCTTCCATCCCCGTCCAGTCCGCTCCCCAGAGCCCAGCGCTCCTCTCCCACAGACTTGCCAGCCGCGTCACTGGTTCCCACGGGCTGTTGCAATTAGATGTGCAATGTGTGTCGCCGCGCTTTAAACGCCACCGGGCATTGGGGCGGCCGATCTCTGCCGCAGAAACAACAATGGCCTCGAGCTGCTCATAGGAGTGGTGGAGCGAGGAATCAGTCATGTGGAGGGAGCTGACATCGCCGAATGCTTGGCAGTTGTTACGGTGAGCGCCTAACTCGCACTATCCGAGAGCATGATGGAAGTATCTGCCAACATGTACACAATGAATGTCCGGAATGTGTTGACGGGAAGCGAATAAAAGGAAAAATTCAGTAGTAACAATAATACGGCAGCCTTGTCGGGGGCGTACTATGCCCCGCTGCGAGAAAGAAAGGTGTTGATGCGCTCATCTCATGCGCTCATGCAAGGGTGCTTCTCTCTGTCACACGCACTGTCTCTTGCAGCATCACATGGTGCTCCTACAGAGGGAACCCCTTGAGTATGCTTCCTCGTCTCAGATTCCTGGATGCTGGCTCTCAGAACAGACCCTGTGTTGACGATCAAATCCTGCAGGAGCAGCACCCGGGGACAAAACCAATCGGGGACCTGCAGAGGCTCGTGAACCCGCTGGTGGCACTCCTTGACGAGGGCGCGGACCACCCGGCCGTCGGGGGGGTCCTCAATGCTCTGGCGTCCCTCTGCTTCAAACGAGAGAATTACAAGAAGGCCGTTGTGCAAGCTGGAGGCATCCCAAAAGTCGTAAAATTGCTGATAGTAAGTCCAATTGCCCCTCCCCCCCCTCCCTCCCTCCCCCACCCCCCGGTTTTGCCCCCCGGCCCCCCGCCTTGCCCCTCCTCGTCTGCTCTACTCTTTACGGGTCGGTGCTCCACCGTCCCCATGCCGACTATCCAATACCCCTCCTGCTCCTTGCACCCGTCCGCGGGATCACAGCAACTGCTGGATGAAGTCATGCCGGTGAAACCTGGGATTGCTCAACTGCCCGTCCACGGCCGTCTCATTCATCACAGATCCGAGCTGATGACTTAGTACTGCTTTGCTGTCGTTGTCCCTGGCTGCTCCCACAGGAACGTTCAGGTGATCCAAAAAGTGACATTGCGCTCCACGGCGCCAGGTTGGTAGATTACTTGGCATCTGATGAACAGCACAAAAACAAGCGGCTCATCCGGGAAGCAGGCGGCCTCAAGCCGATGGTTAACCTACTGCGAGTTTCCAACGACCCGGAGCTAAGCTTGTCATCCGCCTCCGGCATCGGCCACATCTGCTGGGGCGACCCAAGCACCCCGGCTCTGCTTGTCCGGTGGCAGGCAATCCCTCCGCTGTGCAGGCTGATCCGCGAGGGCAACGACCCGCTCGTCACAACTGCTTCTCTGTGGGCTCTCCGGGTCGCCGCAACAGAGCCCAGCACGGTGACAGACCTGATGGCTGCTGAGCAGGTGCGGCAGCAGTCAGGACAGCAAGCTGATGCTCACTATACCACACCGTTTTATCCCGTGGCTTCTGATCCACCTCTCTCTGCCACGCGGTCAGAAAATGCATGGCAATTTCGAGTTATTAGTCGCAGGATCCGATCGTGCGTCCGAAATGCTCTGCCTTCCCCTGGCTGTAGATGCACAGACGTGTCACCTACACGACTGACAGTTCCTGGTCTGTGCATGTGATCGACACACCGGTCTGCATTCAATCAGGGGATCAAGAATTGCATTCGAATCCTCCGGCTCGGGGAGGCAAGCCCCATGGAGACGCACGCTGCCTTCATCCTCAGCCAGTTTGCCCTGATCAAGCAACACAAGGGGGAGATTGTCGAAAGGGGAGGGG
>NW_027449735.1:0-42500 GCF_964194025.1 Convolutriloba macropyga
TAATGCTTGACTTTATCTCGAGTCACATTTCTGTCAAAGCACATTAAAGTCGAGCAAGGTCTTTTCATGGGTCCACCATTTGTCTTTGACCATTCAGCTGTGATAAGACCAACCTTGAACCCCATATCTGCTGAAAATCGTGCGCTCGAATTACATAGTCTGAGATTATGTCAAACCATCCAAATCTCTAAACAACGGTTCGGACATGGTATGATCAGAGGTCATTTTGGTCCTGGACAGTCTGATCGGAAGCAGAATTATGCGCACAATAGTCCGAAAAGAGTCTGATACAATTGGATAATTATAGGTCACGCATGCAAACCTTCCTGTTCTCTCTCTAAACCCTTCCAACCCCCCCCCCCACCATCAAGGGATGCAACATTTTAAGAGTGATGTAGGGGGGGGGGGGGTTATGAAGGAAATGCATAGTTTAATGAGCAGCAGTGATGGAAAATATCTTCAGACGTAACTAAACTCTCAATCGCCTGCAAAATTCACAAGGATTGTGAAATCCGATTTTGGTGCAACGATTGTGAAGTTGGATTCTGTGACGAATGTTTAATTGAAACTCACAAACAACACGCCTTTGTTCGATTTCATTCAAATCTAAAAGTCATAGCGAAGAGCTTGATTGAAAAATACGAACAGCCCTCGAAAGATTTTGCTTCGAGTGTTGAATCTGAGTACGAAAAATTGTTCAAACAGTTTTCGGAAGTTCGGTCAAAATTTGAGAAAGTGGAGAAATTGACTGAAAATCAAATTAAATGGAAAAAAGTAAACAAGTTTGTATCTGCAAACGAATTCATTTTGAAAGAGGATGTTGATTGGTTATTGGAAAATAGTTCGCAGCCACTGATTGCAAAAGATTTAGAGCTAGCTCAAATCAGTAATTCTGCCGAAAAAGGAACCCAAACAGATTTGAAAACGGCTGCGTTAAAAATCCCAAATTTTGACGACGCAACCCATTTACTATGGAGCGAGCATTTTTGGATACTGCGAGGCTTTAAAAAGCGAGACACTACAAACATAATATTTCCAATGATTGATTTCAAGCAGGACCCGATTTTGAGATCTCGGACTCTCGTTTCGGAGTTCTGTGCCTTCTTCGTCGGGATTGAAAAAATCGGTAAGAAAATGAACATATACACAGCTATTGAGTTCCCGTTGGAAAACTGTGCAATGAGTGTTTATTTGGAAACGAAAAATGGAATCGACTATATAGTTTGGTCACGTGAGAATTTGGTCGCGGGGAAGTTTTCGGCTCCAATTGCGCCAAATATTTCCATTTTCAGAAAAACTAAAGATAATGTGCTCGACGCTATTATTGTACGGGTGGAGTTTCATAGGTTACCATGAGCAACGGCGAAGATGTTTATCAACCAGGTTTAGGTGCCGGCTTATGACAAGATCATACTTGATCAAAAAAGTTGTATGAAAAGACAAGGCTCTCGACCCATGCGAATTCATCGGATCAACTTTAACTATGATTGGGGATCTGTATGTTTAGTCAGTATCGACAGTATCGACCCCCCCCCCCCCCCACCCCATCCAAGAATTTTGAAGTCTTTGCATAAGCCGAGGTCTAGATTAAGTCTTTACCTTTTACGAAAAGCTGAAGTGCCTCAGTTTGTCATAAGGTTCTTTGTTGGGTAAATTTTTTGTCAGTTTTTGTGGCTCGTAAATATCGTGCGTTTTGGGTACATATAAAGTTTTAAGGGCATTTTGGCTGGCTATATATTGCGGTAATCTGCGCTAGCATGATATACTACTGTTTTATGTTACTCATCGTTCTATCTTCATTACTCTTTAAATTAAAATATGACTTATAATGTTTTTTCCCAAAGAAAGGACTGAAATGTGTCAATCCAGAAACACCAGAATACACTCACATTTATTATGTTGAAAGCGTAACTATGATGTTGCTCAAAGTCATCTTTGCAGGAGCACGCCAATTGCTGCTTGGATTCGGTACTGCATTCCATAATTCGGTTATGAGCCTCGTGTATATAAAAAAGTTAGGTGAAACTTTTTTTTTCTGAAAATATGGATGCAATAAATTCAATTATTGCTTACAAAGAAATTTGACTTCCTTAATGGGAACAATTTCCTGGGTTAGTTCCTATCATATGAATTGCAGTTTAAAAACTGTTAGTTTTGCATATATTATCGCATTTCAATGTTCACCGTTGTTCTGGCAGTTTCTTTTCCATTGCATGAACAAACCAAAAAAAAATCTTTCTTTTTCTGTGCATCTTCTACAAACATTTATCTCAGTCTGAAACAAAATGCACATGGTGCGTCCAAAAAAACTCGTATTTAATTGAAAAGTTTCTTGCTACTCGTAGAAAAAATTTAATATAATCTGTACGCTTTTTTGAATAGAATGTCAATAAACAAGACAACCGAGAATAACAATGACAAAATTCTAACACGTTGTCGAAGTTTAGATGACAATAAGGTAAAAAAAATATCAAAAAACAATCTGCGAACAAACTATCGTGCCTAAAAACTTTATCTTTAATTTTGTCATTGTTCTGCTCGCCAAAAACATTTGAAACAATTAAAGTTCTTCAAATAATCGCATGAAACTTTTATGGATGAGTACAAAAGTTACGTTACTACTTTTGAGAGCCTTTTTGAGTCCAAACAGCTTATAATTAGAGTTCTCGTTTTTCAATAAACATGATCTGACGCATAGTTAAAGATTGTTAACTACTGTCACTGAAGATTGTTAACTACTGTCAGGGACACTGTGACTTACGTTAACAAAAGCCCTGCATTATACAAATCATCATCTTCATCTTCATCATCACCATCATCATCATCATCATCATCATCATCATCATCATCATCATCATCATCATCATCATCATCATCATCATCATCATCATCATCATCATCATCATCATCATCATCATCATCATCATCAACACCATCATCATCATCATCATCATCATCATCATCATCATCATCATCATCATCATCATCATCATCATCATCATCATCATCATCATCATCATCATCATCATCATCATCATCATCATCATCATCATCATCATCATCATCATCATCATCATCATCATCATCATCATCATCATCATCATCATCATCATCATAATCACCATCATCATCATCATCATCATCATCATCATCATCATCATCATCATCATCATCATCATCATCATCATCATCATCATCATCATCATCATCATCATCATCATCATCATCATCATCATCATCATCATCATCATCATCATCATCATCATCATCATCATCATCATCATCATCATCATCATCATCATCATCATCATCATCATCATCATCATCATCATCATCATCATCATCATCATCATCATCATCATCATCATCATCATCATCATCATCATCATCATCATCATCATCATCATCATCATCATCATCATCATCATCATCATCATCATCATCATCATCATCATCATCATCATCATCATCATCATCATCGTCGTCATCATCATCATCATCATCATCATCATCATCATCATCATCATCATCATCATCATCATCATCATCATCATCATCATCATCATCATCATCATCATCATCATCATCATCATCATCATCATCATCATCATCATCATCATCATCATCATCATCATCATCATCATCATCATCATCATCATCATCATCATCATCATCATCATCATCATCATCATCATCATCATCATCATCATCATCATCATCATCATCATCATCATCATCATCATCATCATCATCATCATCATCATCATCATCATCATCATCATCATCATCATCATCATCATCATCATCACCATCATCATCATCATCATCATCATCATAATTATCATCATCATCATCATCATCATCATCATCATCATCATCATCATCATCATCATCATGATCATCATTATCATCACCATCAGACTGGACGGAGGTAGCTGACTTCCAAATTAAAGTGTAGCAACAAAACCAAATGAAACAAAACAAAATTGAATTGAATTTTTAGTATTTTTAAGTAGTTTGCTAAGTATTGTTCTCAAAAGAATACTCTTACAATGACCTAAACCGATGTGCACCATATTTTTTTTCAATTTTTCAGATTATCTAAAGATCAGAAATTCGACATATAACAGTACACTTTGACTATGGTGGATAACTACACGAAACACAAAGACCAAACGACACGGATAAAGATTGAAACATTACAGATTTCGGTAATGAATTTCCATTAGTTACTTCGGTTCAGCTGGGGTTTTACCCACCCTAAGGACTTTCTTCTAGTTGGTCGTCCCCCCCCCCGCCTTCTTCCCGGTTCATCTGGGATTTACGCCCTACATGGACCCCCTTCTGTTTGGTGGTTTCCCCAGTCCCCCTACCTTTCCGGTTCTTCTGGGATTTTATCCGCTCCAACTACCCCCTTCTGTTGTGTTGTTTCCTCGTTAGGTATTGGTTTTGGTAGGTATTGGTCGGGTCTAAGACCTGTTAGGCATTGATGTTGATTTGTAGGTTCTGGCATAAAAAACTACTGTAACCACCAAATCCTTCTGATTTTACTCTGTTTCTCTTAACAATTCTGACTTTTCATTAATGGTTGAGACGAGGTCAACTACAACCAATACGGTGCCCAAAATAAGTACTAGTTCATCTGATTCCCCAGATGGTACAAGATCAACTCAATAATCCAGTGATACCTCAAGAGCAATCAAGTTAAGTGAACAGAATTGTTTGGAAACCTGTAAACTTATGATTGAAAAAGACATCAAACTACATACTGACTATCAAACTACATACAAACTACATCAGAACATATCGAAATTTTAGAAGGAACAATAAATGAAATTAAGGAAAAGCAACAGAAGCATGAAACAGCTGTCATTGACATAATCGTTGGCTTGGAGCCCGATGAACAAGATATTATGTCTGGAGAACACAGTCACCTGAAAATATACATAAACTGGACTCTGACACTATACCGAAAACACGTTAAAGAGAAAAAAGCCTCTTCAGCAATCCTTATCTGGTGGATTACCCTCGAACTCCAATGAGATCATAGAAACACATGACAATACCTTGTCCCATTTACAACGATGTGACCTTCATTTTACCTTCGACGACACTCTTTCGATTGATCAAATTAATCAAAACAATACCTCAGCGCCCGTTTAAAATTCCTGTTTTGTCAGTTATGCTTTTAGTGCACCCGGTAGTACAACTCCACCTGTCAAGAACACTTCATTCGCCACAAATTTTAAGATATCAGCCGCTTCCTGCAGTGCACCATAGCAATCGTTCGCAAATTCTCCTTGCAGAATTCCTTCAACTGACAGCACTTCAGTTGGTTAAAACAGCTCTTTTCTATTAACACAATCAAGGTTCAGTAATTTTGCCAACATACTAATTACGCAAATACTATTTGTTTCTTAAAAAGTGTCCAAATGTCTACAGGCTTTCAAAAATCCATACCCAAGTTGCATGCGGACCGTTTTGAAGGTGGTCAAATGAACTGGACGAAATGGTACAATATTTTTCACCCTTCTATTGACAGACAACCGATGACACCTACTGAAACAATGATTCATCTACGATCACTATCAATAGGCGAAACGAAACCCCTGTTTGACAGCTATGGTTGCAGGGGTGACTTATAGGCTTCAGCATTTCATCGCCTTCGAGAACGTTTTGGGAATCCAAACTGAATTGTAAACGCTTTCATAGAGAAACTGTATAGATTAAAATCACTCAATTGATCCCATTCAGATAGCTACACACAATTCTTATCTTTTCTTTTGACAATGGTGGATACCTTTTAGCAACTAGGAGTCATTCATGACCTTCATTCTTTTACAAAACCGAGTCTGGTGCATGCGAAATTGCCTAATTCCGTTAGTCTTGAGTGGAGCAAATTGGAAACAGTGGAAGACTACCACAACAGTCTTCACAGATACTCTCTGACTGGCTTCCAAACAACTCCAAAGCATGCCGCAGTTTAAATTCTAGTCTCCAAATAATTCAATCAAGATACGCACAGTCGTCCTGGAAATCTTCTCTGTAAAAAACTACAGATCAGCTTCAATTGGATGGAAAAATACTCAATACAAAACAGTCTACTGACAGCTCTATCAGGAACTCGGCAGTTGAACGCAGGTAATCCACTGTGAAACTTTGCCCAAGAAATGAAAATTGCCAATTATTATACAAGTCTATCCACTTCCAGGCTCTCACAGCAAGCATTCGCAAAAATGCCAATTAGTGGCTATCATATGTCAAAAAGAATTCAATTGTGCACCAGTAAAACTTCAAATTAGACCCTTACAATGGGAACAGTCATTCTGACCAATAGACGTTGTCACCGTTCCGCAACTGAATCTGTCCCCCATTGATACAAAGAAACTGAATCGCTTCTGTGACTCTTCTGAACACCTCAACCATATATGTTTCCCAGAAACAGTTGACAATAGTGTACATCTTTCTGGGAATTGCCAACCTAGATCTTATTCACTACAAACAAATAGTTAAAGGACCCAAGAATGCACAATTGGGATTCGAAACCAAATGTCTCCAGGCTTTCAAAATCTATCCAAATGTCTATAGGCTTTCAAACATCCGTACCCAAGTTGCATGCGGACCGTTTTGATGTGGCAATCCAATGAGCTGGATGAAATGGTACAGTATGTTTCAGGCTTCTATTGACAGACAACCGATGACACCTACTGAAAAAATGATTCATCTACGATCACTATTAACAGGCGAAAGGAAAACTCTCGTTGACAGCTATGGTAACAATAGTGTCCATCATTCTCGGAATTGACAATCTAGATCTTATTCACTACAAAAAATTAGTTAAAGGACCCAAGAATGCACCATGAGGATTTGAAACCCAAATTGGTTTGACATGCGCTGGAAAAACTAATTTAGTCCCAGATGATTGCAAGCAAGTACAGTTCACACAATTAAACAGCCATTGTTATGTGGACTATATGGACAAAAGTATGTTCAAATTGGCCGCCGATTGGATGAAAATTGAAAACTTAAGCATAGCATAATCGGAAAAAGCAAGGTCCAAATTGTCAGAAAAGCTCTTGATATTTTGGAACTTATCACTAAACTCGTCAACGCTCAATAGGAAGTTGCTCTTCACTCGAAAAAGAATTTCCAAATATTAAATGGCCTATAGAGAAATAACTTCATCAGCTCGAAAATAAGCTTTCAAACAATCCAGAGTTAAAGCAAAAGACGAGGAAACACTTCAAAAGGATGTACACAACGCTTATGTAACAAAATTTAATCAAATAAAGGAACAACCCGTTGAAAAAAAAATCGTTTCTCCCTCATCACCCCGTCACTAATGGGAACAACCCTGACAAAGTAAGCCTTTTCACTAACGCATCAAGTTTGTTCCAGGTTCAGTCTTGAAAATCTAACCTTTTGAATGTTTCAGATTTGCTGAGCAATCTTACCTGTGTTTTTCTGACATTTCTGGAGGACAAGGTTGCAGGTTACAGTTGCTCCTGATGACTGAAAATTCTTGCGCTTCCTTGTAATAATGATGGTCGTATTGATACTTACGAGTTCAACAGTCACATTACTGGAGCCACAGACTCATTATGTACTGCCTCATATGCGTTGCAAAAAACGGCTCGTGACAACGAAAAACGGTTTTCAGATGCTCTCAAATATGTAGAACGCAGCATTTACATGGATGATCTCTATGTTTCCAAAAATTCACTTGAAATTGCGCAAAATACTGTAAGGAGTGAGAAATGTTTTATCTAAAGGAGGTTGCAACCTAACCAAACAGAACTCAAGCAGTCCTGAATTTCTAAGTTAATCGGAACCTAAAATCAGATTGCACGTAGACAAACTTCTGCTTCAGAACCAAAAACTATTTCGTTTACCACGGAACACAGCATTAGATTGCTACGTGATTGAAAGTAAACTACAACAAAAAGTCCGGTTTACAGCAAACTTAATTCAAAGAATAATACCTAATTGTGTGGCGTCATTGTTTGATCCCCTTGAAATCATAGCACATCTAACAATTCGACTAAGAAAACTTTTACAAGCTGCCTCGAACCATGGTCTAAAATAGGACAAGCCCCTTTTACCCGATAACATCCAGGTTTTGAGTTAGGGTCAGGGTTTAAGGGAAGAAATTTTGGCATTTAAGGACGACCAAATTGCTAGAAATGTTTTCCTAGACAAATCTGTTAGCTCGATTAAGCTTCATACCCTTACTGACGCTTCCGAATACGCTTTATCTCCCGTCTGCTACATGCGAATTCAGTACGCGGATCGATCGATCTCCGTTGATTTGTTATAGGCAAGGCTGGTGTAGCCCCAATAAAAAGATTACAATCCGTAACCTAACTAGATAATATAATGTTGAGCAAATGACATCAAAATCTAGATGGATTTTGGGACGGTCATTCTTGAACTAAAAAAGATCTGAGTGGCCAAAACTAGAAATTTTGCAAACCCAACAAGTAAAAGTTTTTTCGTTGCCTTCAGTAAACTCAACTGTATCAAGCATTGTTGAAGCGACAAGATTTAGCAGTTGGAAAAAAAATTCGTGTGGTAGCACTCTGCATCCTTTTTGCGGGCAAGTGTAGGAAACACAACGCAGGAAAAAAGTTAGCACATTTCACTATATCTTATTTGCATATCATTCGCAATATTTTAAAACAAGATTTCAACTCAGAGTACAGGTTGCTGAAAAAGGATTTGAGGTCTCTAGTGATAGCCGATTGAAAGCACTATCATCATTCATAAACGAGAATCGCCAACTAAGAGCACGTGGTTTCTTATCGAAAGCAGGCCTTCTGATGACCGCTCGTAAACCCATCTTTTTTGACTGTAACAATGCTGCAGTTAGGCTGCTGATACAACACAAACACGAAACGAAGTGTCAATGTTGTCCCGAGAAGACTCGAAACACTCTCATGGAATACTTTTGGATATTTCGATCTAGCGGATTTGTTAGACAGATTCGCCACTGTTTGAAATGTCGTAGAGTGCTGCAGGATGTTAGCACCCCCAGATGGTTAATTTACCCCCGAAAAGATTGCCCAAGAAAACTGATATTTTATAGGACCTTTTCATGTTAAGAACAATGGAAAGTCTTCTAGCCGGTATATTTTGCACTTCACGTGTTTTGTTGCTGAAGCAGTACAACTTGATGTGCCGAATGATCTCACAACAGACTCCAGAAGAATCAACTGCATCAGGCGTTTTATCAGCGTCAGAGGAACACCCATCAAATTGGTCTAAGATTGTGGCAAGTCCTTTGTTGGGTCAAACCAGGCCTTGAAATATAGCATGGCAGAACTAATGGAATCAAATTTATTTGCAGCTAAGCTGAATTTAATTAATGTGAATATAAATTGGAAATTGAATCCCCAGCTGGTACTCATATTAGTTGCATTTGGGAGGGATTGGTACAAATTTGTAAACTAGGATTTTACAAGGTAATTGCTTCAAGAATTTGAACTGACGAAATTCTGAGTGTAGTTTTTTGTGAAATAGAGACAAACATGAGCTCCAGGCCTGTCAAAAACGTTCCATATGATGAAAACGACCCCTTACCACTAACTCCAAACCATTTTCTCCTAGTTCGTTCATGCGTTAACTTTTCTCTTTGGGTCTTCATTGGTAAAAAGAAGAATCTTTCAAAAAGTTGGCGTTCATCACAACAAATTGCAACTCATTTTTGAAATCGGTTCTCACGGAAATATTTACCAGCTCAACAAATAAGTTGTAAATGGCATCAGAAGTCAAAAAATTTACAGGTTGACGAGTTGGTTTGGATTCTAGAAGATTTTAACCCCCCGTGTTCTCTGGCCTTTGGTTAGAATCATTCAAACCTTCCCTGGCACTGACGAGATTGTCGGATCAGTTAAACTGAAGTCGTCATTCTGGAGAACGCATTATGCCCTTAGTGAAACTGAGGAGAGTTTTCACCGATTTAAACCCAAATTTCAGGATGAAAAAAAGAGCTTATCTAAATACAGGAATTTCAGGGACAACTACTTGCCCGTCTATACAAAAGGTCTTTGAATTTCTTAGCTGAGCCTAACCTGGCTCATCCCTTGTTAAACCACCTTTGTTGCCGTTTCTCATAATTGAATGGCTTTCGATCAATCCGGTACTCCTTCATGCGTTCCGGATTGTTGTTTACTAACCAGCAGATGGATTTATTCTATCTTCAATTCCATTGATCATCCCTTATCAACAGCTCATTTTAATTTGTTTTTGATTTTGTTTTCTGACAGCTCTAAAACCCGCCCTTTTTCTTCTTTTGACAATCGAGATTTTTTGTTCAGCACTTCAGATTATCCGTTTAGTTGATTCGTTACTACGAACCACCGGATTGATTTTGTTGCCTTTTTTCGTTGTCGTCATTTTTTGTTTTACTTCAAGTTTCAACCTTACGGATGATTTAACACGCTGAACTTCGACAGTTTTGTTCTTTCTTCGCAAACCTGCAAATGGGGTCCGCGATGAAAAGGAAATTGTGACATTTCGTTAACAAACGCCCTGCATTATAACAATCATCATCATCATCATCAAATTGGACGGAAATAGATGGCTTCCAAAACAAAATATAGCAACAAAATCAAGCAAACAAAAAACAGAATTGCATTTTTGATCAAAACCGTTCCAAAACAATACGATCTAATTAATCCCAACTCCCCTTAATCAGCAACATTTTGGCACCCAACCCAACATTTTCAAGACCACACCTAAAACTAAGTATTGTTTTCAAAAGAATGCATTTCCAATGAGCTATACCGATGTGGACCATGATTTTTTTCAATTTTTTAGAATATCTAACGATCAAAAATTAGACATTGACTATGTTGGGGCTATTACACAAAACACAGAGACAAAACGACAAGGATAAAGATTGAAGCATTACAGATTTCGGTATTGAACTTCGTTTAGTTACGTCAGTTCTTCTGGGGTTTTACCTTCCCCAAGGACCTTCTTCTGGTTGGTCATTACCCAAAGCCACGACTTCTTTCCGGTTCTTCTGGGGTTTTACCCAACACAAGGACCCCCTCTGGTTGGTCCTTTCCCAAAACCCCGCCTCACCGGTTCTTCTGGGAGTTTTATCCGCCCCAAGGAAACCCTTGTGGTTGATCGTTTCCCCAACCCCCCTCTCCACCATTCTGTTTCTTCTGGGGGTTTTATCCGCCCCAAGGAAACCCTTCTGGTTGGTCATTTCCCCAACCACCCTCTCCACCATTCCGTTTCTTCTGGGTTTTTTTCCGCCCCAAGGACCACCTTATGATTGGTCGTTTCCCCAACTATTTATCTCTTTTCCGGCTTTTCTGGGGTTTTATCAACCTCAAGGTTCGCTTTTAACAGATTCTGATAGATAAAAACAGGTGAGTTTTACAGCCGGCTGTTATTGTTATAGGTATTGCTAGGTACTGGTATTAGTTTTGGCAGGTAATGATAAGTTCCGGCATTTAGTAGATATCGGTTTTGGCAGGTATTGGTAGGTTCCGGCAATTGTTAGGTATTGGTAGGTAATATGAAAAACTCATTTTCGGGTTCCTCATTTGTAGGACTCTCTGAACATATGTCGGACTCTCTGAAGGGCGTGATAGCTGTTCTTCCGAAATGTGCATGACAAGGCGATAGTTTCGAGAATATTTGTCCATAAGTTCGGATTGATAAATTACCAATGATAGGGCATCCTTTAAATTGTCGTCTGATTGTTCGAAATTGCGTTTTATCATTGATAACATCGTTGATTGTGTCATCAATGATGACCTTATATCGGTTGTGTCAAGCATACAACGCGACCTAAAGCATGCCGGTCATTTATCGGAACAGCAACTATTTTTTTCAAATGAATTTGTGCCGAATATAGAATTTCTATTAGAACACAGAATTCTTGTCCTTGATCATCTAGTAGAGGGCGGGTGGAGTCCAGATGCACATCAACATCTGGATTTTTAGTTTTCAACTTCTTGCAAAAACACTTTCACGGAGGGCACGCCGCAGTAGTTTCGGCAATCAGATCACGGTTGATAAAAGGCAACCATGCGTCAACAGAATGGGCGGTCTTGTGCAATGTCTCAACACCTTGGGTTGGCTGGGTGAAATGACCCGTGACAAAATTGGATCATTGCGTCTTTAAATACGTGAAGAATTTCTTCTACATCATGAGTGTTTGATCATCCATTCTAACATGAAGGTAATTCCAATATGGGTTATTGTGTTTTACTAAGGTCTTCGGGCATTTTACTCGCCAATCCTTATCACACAATCAAGTACCTCCTTCAATACTGCATCTTGAGTTGATTGAAGCAATTAAATGCTTGTCAAAATCAGAATTCAAATATCGAGGAAGTATGTTTCGGTAGAGAACTTAAATGTTGAGCGAACAACATTTTCGATACTATTCAATGAAATTTTAGGATTAAATGGGATTTTGGCATTCTTTCACGGGGTCAAAAACCGAGAATCAGATGAATTAGTGGATGTAAATGATGATATGTTAAAAAAACTTTTTTGTAAGCGTAATGTCATTGAAATTAAACTTTTCAGCAGTGAATTCAAATTTAGTGTATTGGAGCACAACTGATCGGGATAGAATTAAATGGCAAAAAGCGTGTTAGAATTTTTTCTTTGCACGATTTCTGTTGGGTCGGCTGAATCGTACATTTTGCTTCCCTATTAGGCCATATTAAGAAATATGACGTAACTATCCCGCTTACCTACCTAGGAATTACCTAGAAATTTAGCCAGCTGCTCATTGGACTTAATGGTTTTCATCGAAATTGGGGAACAGACTATATTTATAACTCAGTTTAGTTAGTTACCATACAAATTCTTTGTCAAAATTAGATATCCGTTTGTCGTTCCCGTTGGATTTCTTGAAAGATTTTTGACTGAAATCATATCTGATTTTAAAATGTGATGTTTATTCAGATGAAACGGGACCAGTCTGTCAACCTATGAGCGTGTTGGCCTTATTTTATGGGTATTATTTGATCTGTTTGGCTTGAAATGAAAAGTATTGGTTGATGATCAGTAACAAATGTAAAATAAAACTTGCCCATTTAAGCTGTATTGTTCTTCAAAACTGTTTAAGAAACGAGACGCACAGGATGTTGTTCAAGTATTACACCAAAAACCTTCTCAGCTAACACTCGCGTTCAAGTTGGCATGAAAATCTTGGCTTTTTTCCGTTTTATAATTAACCGAACTGCTCTTGATGTTGACCAAAGCCTATATTTATTTAATCTTTTTTTTAAGTAAAACTTTTGAAGGGGTATGATAAAAACGCGAATATTGGTACGAAATTAGAATTATGGTTTACGCAACGTATTAATAATCTCAGTTATATGAGTTTTGCGGGCGTGAGGCTCAATATCACTGATGTTTTGGGGTGGAAAGGAGCAATGACCGATCTAGTAATGTTGTAACACACCTATTTACTCAATTGATTGTTAAGAAAAGTGACGTTTGGCAAAGTTTAAGCGAATGTTTTCTTTTTCACTGCTTCGAGACATGCATTTAAATGTGTAATATAGTCTGCCACTGATGCGCTTGCCATGAATAAGATATCATCAACAAAAAATGAATAAATCTTAATGAACTCGGTCGGCATGTCATTCAACCCAGAGAAACCCGTTGTGAATCAGTATGTTCCCATACAATCAGCCACAATAGTGTTAAAATTCATTTTTTGCTATCACTGGAGTAGGCTCTGTTCACTTTACGCGTACTACACGTCTATAGAACTGAAGCAAAAATCTTATGAGGCGTCACCTGATGTTTTAGTGGTCCCAATACTATCCATCAGAATTTCGATAGTGCGCCTTTGGTGTATATTTTTATTCGTTACTTCATTAAATACTTTTGAGTATAGTGAAATTTTGAGTCTACTGCCCCGCTTTACTGTTTCTACCACTGGTGAAATTAGAGAATTAACCAAACAATTCTCCGATTTCACTACGAGGCCATCTTTCAGTTTTTTATCTCTTTTTGAACACCTGACGCAAGTTCGATAGGTATTCGTTTCTGGTGTGTGAACAAAAATATTTTTCTTAAAAATTAAAGAGGAACTGTTAGATAGTCACAAGAGATATATCTCTTTCTGATTTTTTTTCCTGAAACTGCATATCTTGAATATCGGCAAACTTGAGCAACAAGATTTTTTATGTTGCCTTTCATGCAGATTTGTCCACTCGCTGAGTACTGAGATCTGTGGTCTTTGTCATATATTCGACCGCAGTGTTATCTCCTTTTCGAACGAGCATTTAAAAGGTGTTTGATTGGGGCGTGTGTTCCTGTAACCCAAGAATTTTATCTCCTGCGACGTAATGGCTTATTGGACTTCTCTCTTTAATGAATCATTAATTTTGAATGAATCTGATTTTTTAGTGAATCTATCTCTTTTTACTGCACTTTTCAAATGATCCAGTTTACACTTTTCTTCTGTTTTTGCAATTGTCCGATGAAAATATTCCGTGCATGAATTCTATTTCTGCTTCCCGCTCCACGTTGTGAAACATTCAAAAATTATGAATGTCTGTTCTACAAGATTACAAAAATTCTAGCCTCATTACTAATGCACAGTACTGCGCAGGCTTTGTGGTCTGCTGGTTTACACGGTTCATCGTGGCACATAGTACCAATTTTAATTGTTCTTCGACACCTGTTTTGAATACTCTTTTGAGTTCGAATTTCTGGTACGTCTCTCACGTTCGGTGATTGGAGTGGAATCATAAAATCTACTATTCATAAATACGTTCTGATGCCAGTAGAAGACTTTTTCGGCCTACAAAAGACTCCTAAATCAAAAATCTCTATTGCCAGTAACATGCGTTTCAAATGAATCTTCCATTTTTCACAAGTACCTGTGGACCATGTGAAACCCTTTCTCGAAGCGGCTCCATTCCTAAAAGCTTTAGAGAGGACTTTTTACTAATTGGCTTTGTCATGTCATTCGTTGTTCTTTAAATACGAAAAACAAAGAGTTTCGTAAACTCTTCTATTAGAAAAAGTCTGATAGTGAAAGAAAGTAAAACCGACAGTTTAACTGTCGTCCTAAAAATAGCAATGTGATGCAAAGTATGAAGCTCAAAAATGCATTAGCTTAGCAGTGTATGGGTAAGATAGACAAGGTCTCGCTTGTTGCACACTACAAAACTAGCGGTTTCATATGTGAGAGTGTCTTCGACACAGTTAGTTGTTTTCCACACAGCACGTCATATAACCAATTTTAACTCTAATTATGAATCACAAAAATATTTTTTCAGAAAATTTTTGTCTATACCTTTCTCAATTTTTTCTTCAAAAACTTGAAGGGCATCAACTATTAATAATAATCGACGAAATAGATAAAAAAAGAGGGTCCCTAAATTTTGATTCCAACAAAAAGTTCGAGGTTCCACGAAGCAGCCTTAATTTTGAGATTCGCATTCAATACTCTCAAAGATATATAAGTTTGTTTTGTTCAAAATATTGCGGATGGTACTTGAAATGAGCAACTGAATATTAAAAAACAAACTTGAATGAATTGTTTAAGATTAAAAAAATTAAATTTGTTCAAATTTTCACCAATTAATTTTTAAAAATAAAAAAAGTTTTTCTCTAGAGAAATTCTGAACTTTCACATTTATAATAGAATAGTTCAGATTTTTTTTTATATAGAGGTGAACTTACCTAATAATATGACCCGTAAGTTGAGAATATACCTGCCGCAGACGCACCTCAAACGCATTCCAAACGCACCCCGAACGCACACCGAACGTAGTCGTTTCAACGTTTATCAGTATCCAGTATCAGTATCAGCAGCAGTATGCTCTCAGTATGCAGTGAGTAGGTAGTTGTTTTAACTGATAACGTGTCTTTATAGTTTTTCTGACATGCTCAGGTAATTTAATCTGTTTCGAAAAATTCAGAGTTCTGTTTTTTACCTGGAATTACTCTGAACAATCTGAATATCTCTTTTGGATTTTTTCTGGACATAGTGACTAAGATTTTAAACAGGAATAAGCTGTTTCAGTTCTGGTTTTTCAGCTAATTTTGAAATAGGCAAGTTGAGAGCTGAAATACTCTGATTGGTCAGCCCGGGAGGAATCATTCATTTTTCTTCATTTGGGAGAGTTTTCTGTTGGTCAATTTTTTTGTGAATCAAATAACTCACCGTTAAAGTTCAAACTTGAAGGATGATACAGCTAATGAACAAAAATTTTTCACAAAGGCCTGCGATAAATTAGCGCATAGAAGTTGCTTTCATATAATAAACTTATTTAAGAGTAGCAGTTTTGCTATGTAGTTGCTACAAAATCGGATACAATTTCTGAAAGGACATTTTTTTAATATAATCAGAATCAAAAATTTTTATTGACACTAACATGATTTTCAAATCAAACTTCCATTTCTCAAAATTAACGATGGATCTTGTGAAATTCTTTCTCGAAGCTGCTCCATTCCTAAAAGCTTTAGAGAGGATTTGTTACTACTTGGCTTTGTCATGTCATTCGTTGTTCTTTAAATACGAAAAACAAAAAGTTTCTAAAACTCTTCTATTAGAAAAATTATGATAGAGAAAGAAAGTAAAACCGACTGTTTAGCTACCGTCCTAAATATAGCAATGTGATGCAAAGTATGAAGCTCAGAAAAGCATTAGCTTAGCAATGTATGATTAAGATACACAAAGTCTTGCCAGTTGCGCACTACAAAACTAGCGGTTATATATAAGTGTGAGTTTCTTCTACACAGTTAGTTGATTTCCACACAGCACGTCATATACCTGATTTTAACTCTGATTTTGGATAACCAAAATATGCTTTCAGAAAATTATTGTCAATACCTTTCTCCTTTTTTTCTTCAAAAACTTGAAGGGCATCAACTATTAATAATAATCAACGAAAATGATAGAGAAAAAGAGGGTCTCCAAATTTTGATTCCAACCAAAAGATCATAGTTCCACGAAGCAGCCTTAATTTGAGATTCGCTCTCAATATTCTCAAAGAAACATAAGTTTGTTTATTTCAAATTATTGCGGATGGTACTAGAAATGAGAAACTGAATATTAAAAAACAAACTTGAATGAATTGTTTATGATTAAAACAATTAAATTTGTTCAAATTTTACGATTGAATTTTCTAAAATAAAAAAGTTTTTCACTAGAAAAATTCTGAATTTACACATTTATAATAGCAGAGTTTAGATTTTTCGTATAGAGATGAACTTGGATAATAAGAAAACCCATAGGTTGAGAATATACCTGCTGCTGAGGCAAACCGAACGCATCCCAAACGCACTCCAAACGCACGCCGGACGTAGTCATTTCAACCTTTATCAGTATCCGAAATCAGTATCAGCAGCAGTATGCTCTCAATATGCAGTGAGTATGTAGTTGTTTTAACTGATAACGTGTCTTTATATTTTTTCTAACATGCTCAGGTAGTTTAATCTGTTTCGAAAAATTCAGAGTTCTGTTTTTGCTTCGGAATTACTGCCAAAAATCTGAATAGCTCTTCTTCATTTGGGAGAGTTTTCTGTAGGTCAATTTTTTTGTGAATCAAATTACTCACAGTTAAAGTTCAAACTTGAAGGATGATATAGCTAATGAACAGAGTTTTGTCACAAAAGCCGGCGAGAAATTAGCTAGTAGAAATTGCTTTCATTTAATAAACTTATTTGAGAGTAGCAGTTTTGCTATGTAGTTGCTACAAAATCGGATACAATTTTTGAAAAGACACTTTTTTAATATAATCAGAATCAAAAGTTTCTATTGACACTAACATGAGTTTCAAATGAAACTTCCATTTTTCAAAAGCACCGGTGGACCTTGTGAAATTCTTTTTCGAAGCTGCTCCATTCCTATAAGCTTTAGAGAGGATTTTTTACTACTTGGCGTTGCCATGTCATTCGTTGTTCTTTAAATACGAAAAACAAAAAGTTTCGTAAACTCTTCTATTAGAAAAAGTCTGATAGAGAAAGAAAGTAAAACCGACTGTTTAAGTACGGTCCTAAATATAGCAATGTGATGCAAAGTATGGAGCTCAAAAATGCATTAGCTTAGCAGTGTATGATTAAGATACACAAAGTATTGCCAGTTGCGCACTACAAAACTAGCGGTTATATATAAGTGTGAGTGTCTTCCACACAGTCAGTTGTTTTCCAGACAGCGCGTCATATACCCAATTTTAACTCTAATTATGAATCACAAGAATATTTTTTCAGAAAATTATTCACTATACCTTTCTCATTTTTTTCTTCAAAAACTTGAAGGGCATCAACTATTATTGATAATTGACGAAATAGATAAAGGAGATAGATAAAGGAAAAGATAATTGACGAAATAGATAAAGGAAAGAAAGTAAAACCGACAGTTTAACTGTCGTCCTAAAAATAGCAATGTGATGCAAAGTATGAAGCTCAAAAATGCATTAGCTTAGCAGTGTATGGGTAAGATAGACAAGGTCTCGCTTGTTGCACACTACAAAACTAGCGGTTTCATATGTGAGAGTGTCTTCGACACAATTAGTTGTTTTCCACACAGCACGTCATATAACCAATTTTAACTCTAATTATGAATCACAAAAATATTTTTTCAGAAAATTTTTGTCTATACCTTTCTCAATTTTTTCTTCAAAAACTTGAAGGGCATCAACTATTAATAATAATCGACGAAATAGATAAAAATAGAGGGTCCCTAAATTTTGATTCCAACAAAAAGTTCGAGGTTCCACGAAGCAGCCTTAATTTTGAGATTCGCATTCAATACTCTAAAAGAAATATAAGTTTGTTTTGTTCAAAATATTGCGGATGGTACTTGAAATGAGCAACTGAATATTAAAAAACATACTTGAATGAATTGTTTAAGATTAAAACAACTAAATTTGTTCATATTTTCACCAATTAATTTTTAAAAATAAAAAGAGTTTTTCTCCAGAGAAATTCTGAATTTTCAAATTTATAATAGAACAGTTCTGATTTTTTATATTGAGGTGAACTTACCTAATAATATGAACCGTAAGTTGAGAATATACCTGCCTCAGACGCATCCCAAACGCATTCCAAACGCACCCCGAACGAAAACCGAACGTAGTCGTTTCAACGTTTATCAGTATCCAGTATCAGTATCAGCAGCAGTATGCTCTCAGTATGCAGTGTGTATGAAATTGTTTTAACTGACAACGTGTCCTTACAAATTTTCTTGACAAGCTCAGGTAGTTTATCCCTTTTCGAAAAATTCAGGGTTCTGTTTTTACTACGGAATTACTCTGAACAATCTGAATATCTCTTTTGGATTTTTTCTGGACATAGTGACTAAGATTTTAAATAGAAATAAGCTGTTTCAGTTCTGGTTCTTCAGCTAATTTTAAAATAGGCAAATTTGAGAGCTGAAATACTCTGATTGTTCAACCCGGGAGGAATCATTCAATTTTCTTCTTTTGGGAGAGTTTTCTGTAGGTCAATTTTTTTGTGAATCAAATAAATCACCGTTAAAGTTCAAACTTGAAGGATGATATAGCTAATGAACAAAGGTTTGTCACAAAGGTCTGCGATAAATTAGCGCATAGAAGTTGCTTTCATATAATAAACTTATTTAAGAGTAGCAGTTTTGCTATGTAGTTGCTACAAAATTGGATACAATTTCTGAAAGGACATTTTTTAAATATAATCAGAATCAAAAATTTCTATTGACACTAACATGAGTTTCAAATCAAACTTCCATTTTTCAAAAGTAACGGTGGACCTTGTGAAATTCTTTCTCGAAGCTGCTCCATTCCTAAAAGCTTTAGAGAGGATTTTTTACTACATGGCTTTGTCATGTCATTCGTTGTTCTTTAAACACGAAAAACAAAATGTTTTTCAAACCCTTCTATTAGAAAAAGTCTGATAGAGAAAGAAAGTAAAACCGACTGTTTAACTACCGTCCCAAATATAGCAATGTGATGCAAAGTATGAAGCTCAAAAATGCATTAGCTCAGCAATGTATGATTAAGATACACAAAGTTTTGCCAGTTGCGCACTACAAAACTAGCGGTTATATATAGGTGTGAGTGTCTTCCACACAGTTAGTTGATTTCCACACAGCATGTCATACACGTGATTTTAGCTCTGATTTTGGATAACAAAAATATGCTTTCAGAAAATTATTGTCGATACCTTTCTCAATTTTTCCTTCAAAAACTTGAAGGGCATCAATTATTGATAATAATCAACAAAGAGGATAGAGAAAAAGAGGGTCTCCAACTTTTGATTCCAACCAAAAGTTCAAGGTTCCACGAAGCAGCCTTAATTTGAGATTCGCATTCAGTATTCTCAAAGAAATATAAGATTGTTTATTTCAAAATATTGCGGATGGTACTAGAAATGAGAAAATGAACATTAAAAAACAAACTTGAATGAATTGTTTATGATTAAAACAACTAAATTTGTTCAATTTTTACAATTGAATTTTCGAAAATCAAAAAATTTTTCACTAGAAAAATTCTGGATTTACACATTTAGGATAGAAGAGTTCAGATTTTTCGTATAGAGATGAACTTAGATAACAAGACAACCCATAGGTTGAAAATATAACTGCTGCTGAGGAAAACCGAACGCATCCCAAATGCACTCCAATTGCACGCCTGACGTATTCTTTTCAACCTTTATCAGTATCCAATATCAGTATCAGCAGCAGTATGCTCTCAGTATGCAGTGTGTATGAAGTTGTTTTAACTGACAACGTGTAATTACAAATTTTCTTGACAAGCTCAGGTAGTTTATCCCTTTTCGAAAAGTTCAGGAATCTGTTTTTACTACGGAATTACTCTGAACAATCTGAATAACTCTTTTAGATTTTTTCAGAACATAGTGACCAGTATTTTAAACAGAAATAAGCTGTTTCAGTACTGGTTCTTCAGCTAATTTTGAAATAGGCAAATTTGAGAGCTGAAATACTCTGATTGGTCAGCCCGGGAGGAATCATTCAATTTTCTTCATTTGGGAGAGTTTTCTGTTGGTCAATTTTTTTTGTGAATCAAATAAGTCACCGTTAAAGTTCAAACTTGAAGGATGATACAGCTAATGAACAAAAATTTTTCACAAAGGCCTGCGATAAATTAGCGCATAGAAGTTGCTTTCATATAATAAACTTATATAAGAGTAGCAGGTTTGCTATGTAGTTGCTACAAAATCGGATACAATTTCTGAAAGGACATTTTTTTTAATATATTCAGAATCAAAAGTTTCTATTGACACTAACATGAGTTTCAAATGAAACATCCATTTTTCAAAAGTACCGGTGGACCTTGTGAAATTCTTTCTCGAAGCTGCTCCATTCCTAAAAGCATTAGAGATGATTTTTTACAACATGGCTTTGTCATGTCATTCGTTGTTCTTTAAGCACGAAAAAAAAAGTTTTGTAAACCCTTCTATAGGAAAAAGTCTGATAGAGAAATAAAGTAAAACCGACAGTTTAACTACCGTCCTAAATATAGCAATGTGATGCAAAGTATGAAGCTCGAAAATGCATTAGCTTAGCAATGTATGATTAAGATACACAAAGCTTTGCCAGTTGCGCACTAGAAAACTAGCGGTTATATATAGGTGTAAGTGTCTTCCACACAGCTAGTTGATTTCCACACAGCACGTCATATACCTGATTTTAACTCTGATTTGGGATAACAAAAATATGCTTTCAGAAAATTATTGTCAATAACTTTCTCATTTGTTTTCTTCAAAAACTTGAAGGGCATCAACTATTAATAATAATCAACGAAAAGGATAGAGAAAAAGAAGCCGCGAAGCGGCCTTAATTTGAGATTCGTATTCAATATTCTCAAAAAATATAAGTTTGTTTATTTCAAAATATTGCGGATAGTAGTAGAAATGAGAAACTGAATATTAAAAAACAAACTTGAATAAATTGTTTATGATTAAAACAACTAAATTTGTTCAATTTTTACAATTGAATTTTCGAAAATCAAAAAGTTTTTCACTAGGAAAATTCTGAATTTAAACATTTATAATAGCAGAGTTCAGATTTTTCGTATAGAGATGAACTTAGATAACAAGACAACCCATAGGTTGAAAATATAACTGCTGCTGAGGCAAACCAAATGCATCCCAAACGCACTCCAAACGCACGCCGGATGTAGTCATTTCAACCTTCATCCGTATCCAATATCAGTATCAGCAGCAGTATGCACTCAATATAAGGTGAGTAGGTAGTTGTTTTAACTGATAACGTGTCTTTATAGTTTTTCTGACATGCTCATGTAGTTTAATCTGTTTCGAAAAATTCAGAGTACTGTTTTTTACTTCGGAAATACTCTGAACAATCTGAATAGCTCTTCTGGATTTTTTCTCGACATAGTGACTAACTTTTTTAAAATAAACTAGCTCTAAAATAAACAATTTTCTTCATTTGGGAGAGTTTTCTGTTGGTCAATTTTTTTGTGAATCAAATCACTCACCGTTAAAGTTCAAAACTGAAGGATGATAAAGCTAATGAACAAATGTTTGTCATAAAGGCCTGCGATAAATTAGCCCGTAAAAATTGCTTCATATAATAAACTTATTTGAGAGTAGCAATTTTGCTATGTAGTTGCTACAAAATCGGATACAATTTCTGAAAGGACATTTTTTTAAAATAATCAGAATCAAAAACTTCTATTGACACTAACATGAGTTTCAAATGAAACTTCCATTTTTAAAAAGTACCGGTGGACCTTGTGAAATTCATTCTCGAAGCTGCTCCATTCCTAAAAGCTTCAGAGAGAGTTTTTTACTACTTGGCTTTGTCATGTCATTCGTTATTCTTTAAATACGAAAAACAAAGAGTTTCGTAAACTCTTCCATTAAAAAAAGTCTGATAGAGAAAGAAAGTAAAACCGACTGTTTAAGTACCGTCCTAAATATAGCAATGTGATGCAAAGTATGAAGCTCAAAAATGCATTAGCTTAGCAGTGTATGATTAAGATGCACAAAGTTTTGCCAGTTGCGCACTACAAAACTAGCGGTTATATATAAGTGTGAGTTTCTTCCACACAGTTAGTTGATTTCCACACAGCACGTCATATACCTGATTTTATCTCTGATTTTGGATAACAATAATATGCTTTCAGAAAACTATTGTCAAAACCTTTCTCATTTGTTTTCTTCAAAAACTTGAAGGGCATCAACTATTAAAAATAATCAACCAAAAAGATAGAGAAAAAGAGGCTCTCCAAATTTTGATTCCAACCAAAAGTTCAAGGTTCCACGAAGCCGACCTAATTTGAGATTAGCATTCAATATTCTCAAAAAAATAAAAGTTTGTTTATTTCAAAATATTGCGGATGGTACTAGAAATGAGAAACTGAATACTAAAAAACAAACTTGAATGAATTGTTTATGATTAAAACAACTAAAGTTTTTCAAATTTTACAATTGAATTTTCTAAAATAAAAAAGTTTTTCAGTAGAAAATTTCTGAATTTACACATTTATAATAGCAGAGTTCAGATTTTTCGTATAGAGATGAACTTAGATAATAAGACAACCCATAGGTTGAGAATATACTTGCTGCTGAGGCAAACCGAACGCATTCCAAACGCACTCCAAGCGCACGCCGGACGTAGTTATTTCAACCTTTATCAGTATCCAATATCAGTATCAGCAGCAGTATGCACTCATTATGCAGTGAGTATGTAGTTGTTTTAACTGTTAACGTGTCTTTATATTTTTTCTAACATGCTCAGGTAGTTTAATCTGTTTCGAAAAATTCAGAGTTCTGTTTTTGCTTCGGAATTACTGCCAGAAATCTGAATAGCTCTTCTTCATTTGGGAGAGTTTTCTGTTGGTCAATTTTTTTGTGAATCAAATCACTCACTGTTAAAGTTTAAACTTGAAGGATGATATAGCTAATGAACAGAGGTTTTTCACAAAATCCTGCGATAAATTAGCCCGTAAAAATTGCTTCATATAATAAACTTATTTGAGAGTAGCAATTTTGCTATGTAGTTGCTACAAAATCGGATACAATTTCTGAAAGGACATTTTTTTAAAATAATCAGAATCAAAAATTTCTATTGACACTAACATGAGTTTCAAATGAAACTTCCATTTTTAAAAAGTACCGGTGGACCTTGTGAAATTCATTCTCGAAGCTGCTCCATTCCTAAAAGCTTCAGAGAGAGTTTTTTACTACTTGGCTTTGTCATGTCATTCGTTATTCTTTAAATACGAAAAACAAAGAGTTTCGTAAACTCTTCCATTTAAAAAAGTCTGATAGAGAAAGAAAGTAAAACCGACTGTTTAAGTACCGTCCTAAATATAGCAATGTGATGCAAAGTATGAAGCTCAAAAATGCATTAGCTTAGCAGTGTATGATTAAGATGCACAAAGTTTTGCCAGTTGCGCACTACAAAACTAGCGGTTATATATAAGTGTGAGTTTCTTCCACACAGTTAGTTGATTTCCACACAGCACGTCATATACCTGATTTTATCTCTGATTTTGGATAACAATAATATGCTTTCAGAAAACTATTGTCAAAACCTTTCTCATTTGTTTTCTTCAAAAACTTGAAGGGCATCAACTATTAAAAATAATCAACCAAAAAGATAGAGAAAAAGAGGCTCTCCAAATTTTGATTCCAACCAAAAGTTCAAGGTTCCACGAAGCCGACCTAATTTGAGATTCGCATTCAATATTCTCAAAAAAATAAAAGTTTGTTTATTTCAAAATATTGCGGATGGTACTAGAAATGAGAAACTGAATACTAAAAAACAAACTTGAATGAATTGTTTATGATTAAAACAACTAAAGTTTTTCAAATTTTACAATTGAATTTTCTAAAATAAAAAAGTTTTTCAGTAGAAAATTTCTGAATTTACACATTTATAATAGCAGAGTTCAGATTTTTCGTATAGAGATGAACTTAGATAATAAGACAACCCATAGGTTGAGAATATACTTGCTGCTGAGGCAAACCGAACGCATTCCAAACGCACTCCAAGTGCACGCCGGACGTAGTTATTTCAACCTTTATCAGTATCCAATATCAGTATCAGCAGCAGTATGCACTCCTTATGCAGTGAGTATGTAGTTGTTTTAACTGATAACGTGTCTTTATATTTTTTCTAACATGCTCAGGTAGTTTAATCTGTTTCGAAAAATTCAGAGTTCTGTTTTTTGCTTCGGAATTACTGCCAAAAATCTGAATAGCTCTTCTTCATTTGGGAGAGTTTTCTGTTGGTCAATTTTTTTGTGAATCAAATCACTCACTGTTAAAGTTTAAACTTGAAGGATGATATAGCTAATGAACAGAGGTTTTTCACAAAATCCTGCAATAAATTAGCTCGTAGAAATTGCTTTCATATATTAAACTTATTTGAGAGTAGCAGTTTTGCTATGTAGTTGCTACAAAATCGGATACAATTTCTGGAAGGACATTTTTTTAATATAATCAGAATCAAAAATTTCTATTGACACTAACATGAGTTTCAAATGAAACTTCCATTTTTCAAAAGCACCGGTGGACCTTGTAAAATTCTCTCTCGAAGCTGCTCCATTCCTAAAAGCTTTAGAGAGGATTTTTTACTACTTGGCTTTGTCATGTCATTCGTTGTTCTTTAAATACGAAAAACAAAAAGTTTCGCAAACTCTTCTATTAGAAAAAGTCTGCTAGAGAAAGAAAGTAAAACCAACTGTTTAACTACCGTCCTAAATATAGCAATGTGATGCAAAGTATGAAGCTCAAAAATGCATTAGCTTAGCAGTGTATGATTAAGATACACAAAGTCTTGCCAGTTGCGCACTACAAAACTGTCGGTTATATATAAGTGTGAGTGTTCTCCACACAGTTAGTTGATTTCCACACAGCATGTCATACACCTGATTTTAGCTCTGATTTTGGATAACAAAAATATGCTTTCAGAAAATTATTGTCAATACTTTTCTCTTTTTTTTCTTCAAAAACTTGAAGGGCATCAATTATTGATAATAATCAACGAAAAGGTTAGAGAAAAAGAGGGTCTCCAAATTTTGATTCCAACCAAAAGTTCAAGGTTCCACGAAGCAGCCTTAATTTGAGATTCGCATTCAGTATTCTCAAAGAAAAATAAGTTTGTTTATTTCAAAATATTGCGGATGGTACTAGAAATGAGAAACTGAATACTAAAAAACAAACTTGAATGAATTGTTTATGATTAAAACAACTAAAGTTTTTCAAATTTTACAATTGAATTTTCTAAAATAAAAAAGTTTTTCAGTAGAAAATTTCTGAATTTACACATTTATAATAGCAGAGTTCAGATTTTTCGTATAGAGATGAACTTAGATAATAAGACAACCCATAGGTTGAGAATATACTTGCTGCTGAGGCAAACCGAACGCATTCCAAACGCACTCCAAGCGCACGCCGGACGTAGTTATTTCAACCTTTATCAGTATCCAATATCAGTATCAGCAGCAGTATGCACTCATTATGCAGTGAGTATGTAGTTGTTTTAACTGATAACGTGTCTTTATATTTTTTCTAACATGCTCAGGTAGTTTAATCTGTTTCGAAAAATTCAGAGTTCTGTTTTTTGCTTCGGAATTACTGCCAAAAATCTGAATAGCTCTTCTTCATTTGGGAGAGTTTTCTGTTGGTCAATTTTTTTGTGAATCAAATCACTCACTGTTAAAGTTTAAACTTGAAGGATGATATAGCTAATGAACAGAGGTTTTTCACAAAATCCTGCAATAAATTAGCTCGTAGAAATTGCTTTCATATATTAAACTTATTTGAGAGTAGCAGTTTTGCTATGTAGTTGCTACAAAATCGGATACAATTTCTGGAAGGACATTTTTTTAATATAATCAGAATCAAAAATTTCTATTGACACTAACATGAGTTTCAAATGAAACTTCCATTTTTCAAAAGCACCGTTGGACCTTGTAAAATTCTCTCTCGAAGCTGCTCCATTCCTAAAAGCTTTAGAGAGGATTTTTTACTACTTGGCTTTGTCATGTCATTCGTTGTTCTTTAAATACGAAAAACAAAAAGTTTCGCAAACTCTTCTATTAGAAAAAGTCTGCTAGAGAAAGAAAGTAAAACCAACTGTTTAACTACCGTCCTAAATATAGCAATGTGATGCAAAGTATGAAGCTCAAAAATGCATTAGCTTAGCAGTGTATGATTAAGATACACAAAGTCTTGCCAGTTGCGCACTACAAAACTGTCGGTTATATATAAGTGTGAGTGTTCTCCACACAGTTAGTTGATTTCCACACAGCATGTCATACACCTGATTTTAGCTCTAATTTTGGATAACAAAAATATGCTTTCAGAAAATTATTGTCAATACTTTTCTCATTTTTTTCTTCAAAAACTTGAAGGGCATCAATTATTGATAATAATCAACGAAAAGGTTAGAGAAAAAGAGGGTCTCCAAATTTTGATTCCAACCAAAAGTTCAAGGTTCCACGAAGCAGCCTTAATTTGAGATTCGCATTCAGTATTCTCAAAGAAAAATAAGTTTGTTTATTTCAAAATATTGCGGATGGTACTAGAAATGAGAAAATGAATATTAAAAAACAAATTTGAATGAATTGTTTATGATTAAAACAACTAAATTTGTTCAAATTTTACAATTGACTTTTCTAAAAATAAAAAAGTTTTTCACTAGAAAACTTCTGAATTTACACATTTATAATAGCAGGATTCAGATTTTTCGTATAGAGATGAACTTAGATAATAAGACAACC
Source organism: Convolutriloba macropyga (assembly GCF_964194025.1). Lineage (NCBI taxonomy): Eukaryota > Metazoa > Xenacoelomorpha > Acoela > Convolutidae > Convolutriloba > Convolutriloba macropyga. Next base: position 27,702 of record NW_027449735.1, read on the forward strand.
CATAGGCTGAGAATATACCTGCTGCTGAGGCAAATCGAAGGCATACCAAACGCACTCCAAACGCACACCGGACGTATTCATTTCAACCTTCATCCGTATCGAATATCAGTATCAGCAGCAGTATGCACTCAATATGCAGTGAGTAGGTAGTTGTTTCAACTGATAACGTGTCTTTATAGTTTTTCTGACATGCTCAGGTAATTTAATCTGTTTCGAAAAATTCAGAGTTCTGTTTTTTACCTGGAATTACTCTGAACAATCTGAATAGCTCTTCTGGATTTTTTCTCGACATAGTGACTAACTTTTTCAAAAAAATCGAGCTCTAAAATAAACAATTTTCTTCATTTGGGAGAGTTTTCTGTTGGTCAATTTTTTTGTGAATCAAATCACTCACCGTTAAAGTTCAAAACTGAAGGATGATATAGCTAATGAACAAATGTTTATCATAAAGGCCTGCGATAAATTAGCCCGTAGAACTTGCTTTCATATAATAAACTTATTTGAGAGTAGCAATTTTGCTATGTAGTTGCTGCAAAATCGGATACAATTTCTGAAAGGACATTTTTTTAAAATAATCAGAATCAAAAATTTCTATTGACACTAACATGAGTTTCAAATGAAACTTCCATTTTTAAAAAGTACCGGTGGACCTTGTGAAATTCATTCTCGAAGCTGCTCCATTCCTAAAAGCTTCAGAGAGAGTTTTTTACTACTTGGCTTTGTCATGTCATTCGTTATTCTTTAAATACGAAAAACAAAGAGTTTCGCAAACTCTTCTATTAGAAAGAGTCTGATAGTGAAAGAAAGTAAAACCGACAGTTTAACTGCCGTTCTAATTATAGAAATCTGATGCAAATTATGAAGCTCAAAAATGCAATAGCTTAGCATTGTAAGAGTAAGATAGATGAGGTCTTGCCTGTTGCGCACTACAAAACAAACGGTTTCATATAACTGTTAGTGTCTTCCACAGAGTTATTTGTATTCCACACAGCACGTCATATAACCAATTTTAACTCTATATATGAATAACAAAAATTGTCTTTCAGAAATTTATTGTCTATACCTTTCTCGATTTTCTCTTCAAAAACTTGAAGGGCATCAACTATTAATAACAATCGACGAAAAGGATAAAGAAAAAGAAGGTACCTAAATTTTGATTCCGACGAAAAGTTCGAGGTTCCACGAAACAGCCTTAATTTGAGATTCGCATTCAATATTCTCAAAGAAATATAAGTTTGTTTAGTTCAAAATATTGCGGATAGTACTAGAAATGAGAAACTGAATATTAAAGAACAAACTTGAATGAGTTGTTTATGATTAAAACAATTTATTTGTTCCAATTTTTTATTTGAATTTTTAAAATTAAAAAGAGTTCTTCTCTAGAGGATTACTGATTTTCACATTTATGATAGCAGAGTTCAGATTTTTTGTATAGAAGTGAACTTACATTATAAGACAACCCGTATGTTGAGAATACACCTGCTGCTGACGCATCCCGACCGCATCACAAACGCACTCCGAACGCACACCGGACTTAGTCGTTTCAAAATTTATCAGTATCCAGTATCAGTATCAGCAGCAGTATGCAATCAGTATGCAGTGTTTATGTAGTTGTTTTAACTGATAACGTGTCTTTACAATTTTTCTGACATGCTCAGGTAGCTAAGTCTTTTTCGAAAAATTCAGAGTTCTGTTTTTACTACGGAATTACTCTGAACAACCTGAATAGCTCTTCTGGATTTTTTTGGACATAGTGACTAACTTTTTAAATATAAATAAGCTGTTTCAGTACTGGTTTTTCAGCTAATTTTGAAATAGGCAAATTTAAGAACTGAAATTCACTGGTTGATCAGCCCGGGAGTAATCATTCATTTTTCTTCATTTGGGAGAGTTTTCTGTTGGTCAATTGTTTTGTGAATCACATCACTCACCGTTAAAGTTCAAACTTGAACGGATGCTATAGCTAATGAACGAAGGTTTGTCACAAGGGCCTGCGAAAAATTGGCGCACGGAAGTTGCTTTCGTATAATAAACTTATTTGAGAATAGCAATTTTGCTATTTAGATGCTACAAAATGTGATACAATTTCTGAAAGACCATTTTTTTATATAATCGGAATTTATGTTTAGATTTTCACGTCTAAATTTTGTTCAAATTATCTGGTTCCTGAACTTTTTTAGTCAGTTATTCATCAACACAGGAATGAATTTTTAAGATATCTAATCAGAATTGTTGATAATACAATTTTGTATGAACTAAAACACTAGAACGACAATTTGGACAAATGGGTATTATCTGTAAATTTGCGTAGGGGGTCTAATCTTACCTCACCGGGGTCTAATGTAATTTGTGGCCAGGTTTGCAAAAACTGTTTTCAAATTTTTAAAAAGAATTCTTTTTTTATAAAAATTAGGCGATTTACTGGCAAACCCAGGTTGGAAATAGTGTCATGTATTTGTAGCAAAATATCCTATCCCAAAAATTGTTGGATTGTGAAAATGTATCATGTCGCTTAATTAGTTTTTGTGAATTTTTGGAGAGACAAATAGCGACTGTTTGTTCAGTCAGCAGTGGTTGAATTGAAATGAAATAAAAATGAGCTGAAGTGAGATTGCATTTTATTTTTTGATGATAAATAATCATTTCACTTCTGTGTAAGCGGGAGCAAAAAGGAGTTTTAGTGCTACAGAAAAATTGTAATTGCCTGATTCTTTAATATTTAAAATTTAATAAAATTTTCACGTCAGTTGATGTTTTAATTCAATCAAATTTTCAGATTTTTCATTTGGACCTCGCGTAGTTCCTATTTGCTTATTATTAACAGTTTAAGCTCATCTCAAATATCCCCCAATCTCAACAAACTCGCCTTAGCTAATCTTGATTACTTCCATACAATTTTCCTTCTAATAGAGTGAGCAGCTCCTAAGCTACTATGCGCCACAAATCGCAATCAGGAATTGATTTCAACGTAATAGGATTAGACAGTAATGAAAATTTTAAACAGATAATTAAATATTTTTTGGGCTATTCGCTTCTAAATATTACAGACAATATTAAACAGACCTCCACTTTTTAAACTAACCCCCCCCCCCCCCCCCCCCACCTCTCACAAAGGACGATAGCAGATCATTTTTATATAATATCTATAAGAATCGCAATTATTTTCTACTATGATTTTTCTCTCATTTAGGATGACAACTATAATAAAAAACAGCGTTCGACAATGTCAAATTTAGGCATATTGAGATTCGGCTTAAAATTACACGGTCGAGTTTTTTACTCTCTGCCGTCTGTCTGAGGAAGACTGCTCTTTCTTTATCATCTATGTTAAAGATTCGTCTACAAAAAGAGCAGGAATAATTAGAAAAAGTGACATTGCTTTATTGAATAGTATAATAATCAGCATATAATTGCGGCTTTGTCATCTATTTACAACAAATTAACACAATATATAATTGTATAAAGTCAGGAAATTATAGCAAAAATTGGTCCAAAAAATTTGAAACGAAAATATTCTTTAACATGTATAATAATGGTTGGGTATAATATTTTCTACAATCAAGGAGGAGGAGGGGGGGGGGGGGGGGGACTTTTAGGCGAGTGTCCACTCTTGAAAAGAGATCAAGCCACGAGCACAGTATAATGTTGTCATTAGGTATAGATGAGAATTAAGTTACCGAATTCACACAAGGGGTGGTTGGCCATGGGAACAAATACTTAAAATTTTGAGTATAAATTAAAATTTCATTTAGTGTTTTAAAAATTTTCGCGAACTTGTTGTTTGTCTCACAAATCAAGCAAACTATCAATTCGAAAACTCTTTTTCTGATCATCGGATTCGTTCGTTTGACTTCTTGGACTGCTCGCTGGACTCGTCAGAAAAGTCGGCAGAATGATGTCATTTTCGGTTTTAAACGCATTCTGAGAACATCTTTTCGTGATCAAGTCAACTGTACTTTCGAACAGCGAAATTCTCTCGTCTTTTTTCAAATCGTTCGCAATTTCAACCCCGCCCACGATAGATTTTGATTCGTCAACTTTGTTTGAGGAAAAATCCTGTTCAGGTTGCAAAAAACTTAGTCCCGAAAATTCTCTAGAATTTAGTTTTGGACTTTTGATTGGTTGATTGTTGGGGTTTGATTTTGACTGAGTGGTTGAGGAGTTTCGTTTTCGACCAGTTGCACCCTCGCCATTTTGTGATTGGCTCTTATTATTGTTTGGTCCAAGAGGCTCTCCGGTTGTTGTATTGATTATCGGTTCGCCGCTAAAACCGAAGATCAGTAATTAGTAAACAGTTAAAAAGTACGCATTCAAAAATGAAAAAAAAAATCGAAAAGCATTTTTGCAGTTTTTTTGAACCATCCCGCTTGAAATATCTAACAATTTTATCCAGTTTTCATTTAAAAAAAAAACTTTGTGAAGACTTGGAATTGATTGTATTGATAAAAATTTGTTTTGAATAATCAGAATCTTACAAATGCATAATTTATAATTTATGATTTTAAAGATCCATCTTTGAAAAGCTGATTGAGCGATATAAGGCAACCAACACTAGTCAAAGGGTATTTTTAGTTATTAACAGATTTTTTCTCGATAATCTGTTTAGTTGGGAATTCCATCAACATAATTAGTAGTTCAAAAACAAACCGACAATTGATTTTAAGATCATCTCGGTCTGTATTTCTAGAGATTTATGCAAAGGTTAACAAAACAACGGGAAAAGTTTGAACGAACCAAAATGAAACTTAAAGTTTTGCTTGAAGCAGAACTGAAGAAAATTTATTGCTGCTGAAAAACAGATTTTCTCACAGCAACTTTCCAGAAAGGTTAAAGTTGTTTTAGAGGATTCTAACTAACAAAACTTTGAAATATCAATTAAAAATGAAATTTTTTTATACCTTAAATGCTAACAAACTAATATATCCGCACTAAAAAAAATAAAAAGAAAAGAAAAAATTTAGTACCAATAGTTTGATTTCCAGCAGCGCTCAGCCTGCCAAAACTGATTTCAGGCAAGGTAATTGCAGCAAACTTTCAATGCGAAACTTACAAAAAATTTTCATAGTATATAAACAGTTCACGCAAATTTCTTTGCCAATGTTTTAAATGTGAATGTTTGATCAGTTTTGAGATATTTCTGTCCTGTTTTCCACGAAGTAAAACCGATTTCAGAAGATATCAGGATATTTAGCAAATCCCTTGTTTCAACATTGGTGAGTGTTTGGATTAGAGCTAGGTGCTCGGCAAAAATTGATTATCAAAAATTATGCATAACTTGGCGCGGTCATATAAAGTGTATGACTATTCATCAATAACTACTTTTTAAAAAAGTTGAAAAGGCCTGGAAAAACGTATGTACGCAGATACTAAAGGGGATTGTCTTAAGCTGTGGTTTGAAAAAAATTTCCGAAATTTTATTTTTTTAAACAAAAATTAAAATGTGGAAGAACATTGCTTTTGTATAGAAAAGATAATTGTTGTTAAGGGCAGAGAGAAATACTCGATTTTGAGTAAAAGGAAAAAGCTGTCAAAAACGTAGGGACGAACAAAATTAGTTTAAAAAGGATCTAAAACCTAAAGGTTAAGATCAAAAACCTAATTTCGAACTTTGCTGAATTTAACCTCCAAATCTCAGTTCGAACTGTTTTTGCTCCAGCATAATTTGGTTGTTGAAATTAAAAACAGATTACAAAAATAATGGCGTATGCGAACAGAAGATTTCGAATTGAAGTTTTATGGTGCGTTCAATTTATAGGATAAAGTTTTTGTTCCGATCCATTTTAGTGGGGGAGACGTTTAGTTCTCAACTGGCTGGGTTTATTTGTTCAATCATTTTTTGCTGACAGATATATTCTTTGTACACAATTGTGAGTTGTATAATTAGAAGACATGTTAAGCGTAGGACATCAAATTGAAGAGATTTTGGGTTTAAAAATTTTGGAATGGTAGGCTCATTTCCGTTGTTTTGTTCACATTGTTAGAAATTTTGAATAAAAATTTGATCAATTTTGCCAATTAAATATGATTAAATTGTTAATTAATGTCTGATTGGTTTTAAATTTAAAGATATTTGATGATTTGCTTGAACCAACTCTTTTAGTTGATATTTTTAGCTAACATTGTGCAGTCTTAACAGAAAAGAGAGGTTGCTCACCTCTTTCAATTGAATTACAACATAGTCCACATTGCTGTTTTACTATTTAAATAATGCTTTTATGGCTTTGGCACAATGATTTTTCATAAACGTTTTTTAATTGTGCACGTATTCCAATTTTCGAAATTCTTTTTTGCTGTCTTGATCTATTATAACAAAAACAAGCCGCTTATTTTATTAATGGTGTTCAAAAAAAAGCGCTTTTGATTTTGTTCAATGTTTTTTTTACCTAACTGATTATATTTTTAAGGGATTCGACACCATTTTCTCAAAAAATTTAATTTGGTTGCGTGATTTTTGCTTGTATTTGTTCTTTTTGTAGTTCTATGATATTCCAACTATAGACAGGTTTCATTGGCGTCTTAAGAAGGTATGATTGAGGCGATACAAAATTTTCAACTGATAGCTAACAGTTTTCATTACCTTGAATTTAATTGTTTTCAGAAAATAAAACGTATTTTTAACTTTCCCCTTTTTTGTCTACACTTTTATTTTACTCGCTGAAGAAAGTTCCCATAACTTTTCTGGTGAAGTGTAGGTCAAATTGACTAGTTTAGTCTTTATCTGATGCTATGTTGATTTTGTTATTGAGTTTTTAATTGAAAAAAAAAGATAGATTTTCGATTTTGTTCGTTATTAATGCTTGTTGATGTTGTTTGTTTTATTTTGCTGTTGGTCTTGTCTCTTAGTCTCCCTAATGGCAGGTATCATCGGCCCTCTAGTGGAGCATTACTCAATTGGCTGAGTGGTTTAGGTGTAAAGCAATTTTTAAATGGATATATCAATTTTTTTCGAACAATATATGAATTTTTAGAAAAAATTTTTTGTCTTCCTCATTTGGAAGATAATTGGTTCAAAATATGGTGGGGTGGGATTGAAACATTATGTGCAAACGCACAATGCCGAGCCTTGGTAATTTAAAATCTAAATATGTTGTTTTGATATATTTCTTCTCTTTTGTTGAAAATGATTGTCATTTTTTGTTTTGTTATTGGAATCTATAACTTTTGAGACATTGATTTTTTAAGACACCTTTCCAAATATTTTTTGGAATGCTAGCTTGGTAGTTCAAAAACTAATTTTGTTTTTTTTTATTGAATACTGCTTATCGTAAAAAAGCATGCAGTACAACTCGTTTAATTACTAGTTTGTTAGAACTAGAGTTACCGCTTATTAACTCTGAAATGTTTATTCAATATTTGTACCTGCATGTAAGAGGGTGTGCGTTGTGTGGAGGGCGACCTGGCCCCTTGCGGGTATTCTCCATTTTGCGCCATTTGGCTCGTCTGTTCTGGAACCAGACCTAAAACAGAACATCTAAACATCTAGATATGGTGAATAAATGGCTCATGAGAGAAAACGGTTTCAGCTATCTCTTCATATATCTTCTTATGATTGAAAAATCCAGACCCTGAGACATACAGGAGCTTGGTTATCTTCCCAGGTTGACCACCCAAAGTATTCCAGTACTGAACCAGTGTAAATCTAGAACCTTATAGTCATTTTTGCACTTGTACATCCTATGTTAATTGTAAAATTGTCAAATTTTGATGTACTTTTTCAAGACTTCATAAAGATAATGTAATGATAATCCTAATGACACTCGTAATCATACTTCCGATTTATTTGCCTTAAGCTTCGTTTCGATGATAAATTTTGACAAATATAGATATAAAGCCTAACTTCTTGAAACCCATCAGATATTTCAAGTTTGTACATATCATGGCGTTTTTTTGTACAAAGAATGTATCTAGAACTTACAAAATGTCTCAAATTTTGCATCAGAGAGCAACAAGCTCAAGTTCTTGATTGACTTTTTACCCTAATTTAGAGTGTATTTCTACGTTTTGCTCAAACCCGTTAATTTTATTTTTTTTCCAAAGAATAGAGTTTAAAGTTTAAAATATCCATGGATGAAAAATTGAATGCGCTGAAACAGACTAACAAAAATTATAGATAGCAACTTTTTGTTGAAGAATTCGGACATTCAGAGTTGAATCATTTGAGATTCTTATATATTTTTATCGCCCGTATCAGCATAGAACATCTAACCGGAAGCGATGGAAATATTTGAGATTTCAGCCTTTATTGTTATTTGAATTTTTCGCCCCTTTCAACAATGGGCACAAAATTTAAATTGAATACACTGAGCTATTGAATTTCAATTGCTGCGGTTTATTACTTGAGAGGAGGAAAGCGCAGAAATTTTCCAAATTCCGCGACAATTTAAGAGGCTTTTATGGGCGAGTTAACTTTAACTGAATTTCTTTGAATAATTGTTTTAAAGCCTTTAATTATGTATTCAATTAGCCGCTAATTCTCTCTCCCCTTACTCAGGGGAACAAAATTTTGTGAAAACCAACAAAGAAGCAAAAATCCACAATTTTGCAAGATTAGATTTAAATGTCAGAATCACGCAAGGTGATTTTAAATTCATTTAACAATAAAGCCTCTTTAAAATTCCTCGCCTAATTAGAAAAATACCAAGTCTTTCTTTACGTGAGCAAAAAATAAAAGGAAAATGAAAAGGCTTTTTATTCAGACAAAAAAGGTGAACAAATAGCTACAATTAATAAAGAGGGATATTATATCTAGTTTAATTAGCATAGATAAATTAAAGAAAGCACAATTGGTAAAGTGTGTGCGCATAAATCAATAGAAATTGGAAAGGTAGTTAAATTTTAACAGATTTAATGATTTTGCGAATCTATTCAACTAGGAAACAATACTGGCTCTTTAATTATAAAAATGGTTTCTTGGTTTGATTTCGTAAAAAGAAAAGAATTAACGGAAAAAGATCCTTCTTAGCAACAAAAGATAAATCCTAATTTTCCTTTTAAAGTGAAATGCTTAATTTAAGATTAAATGATGGTTTCCTTAATTTAAGGTAATTTTTGGATATAATTATAATGGTGCAGAGAATCTTATGATTTTACATAGGCAAAACAAACGAAAAAAAAAATTAGTACAGTAAATAAACTTTATAATATAATATATCAGTGATCAAAACAATAAGACGAATAAGTTTTTAAAAATCTTGCGCAGACTTTTAGAATTCGTTTTCCCAATTTTGTGCTGTTTGAGATGAGATGTAAAAATAGTTTTCGAAGAGGAACGGGGTAGCATGGTTCATTGCAAATCCCCAGCAAGATGTACAAAACAAATGTTTTTTTTGTAAATTCTATGAAATGTATTTTAAATTCGCACATAATTTTTTTCTGCACATAATAGCATTTGCAACTAAATTGGTATCTTAACTCAATTGGATTCAGTTTCTCTCAAACGAAACTCACTAAAGATGAAAAAAAGAACATTGTTAATTTCCTCTGATACACATAAAAATAAAATGCAAATGTTTAAAGAGGCAATGTAAAGTTAAGAATATAACGTTATGTAAAGCTATAAAACATTAAATTACCTAAATAAAAATTTGACCTTACAGTAGTAAAAAATGGCCTAAAATGCGAGTATAAAATGTTTTCACACTTTTATCTGTATATCATGATGATTAAAAATTGCTCTCAATGTCGTCTTTCATATCAGTCATTTTTGGGTCCTTCAAAAAATCGTTCAAAAAATATTCTTTTAGTTCTTTTTTTAAGGAACATTTTGTTGTTCGTTAAACAACTAGCGAGAACAATAGAAGACGGTTTTGCTTCTTTCAGAATCAGACAAACATTTTCGTCTGAAAAACTTGAAACCTTTATATAAAATACATAAAGAATTTAAGCTCATCTTTTAAATTAAATTTATATAATTGTTTTAATATATGATTACAAAACCCCAACTTAGACCAAATAAAATTTTGTAGTACCAAAAGACGAAAAATCTTGAAATCTGTAAAAACAAAAAGATTCTCTAAATGAAAACAACTTTGCCAATATCTATTAATCTCAAAACAAATATGTAAAACCATAATTAAAATTACTGCAAAACTGTTGGTCTGATTTTGAAGAAAGCAAAACCTTCTTCTTTTGTTCCCGCTAGTTGTTTAGCGAACACAAGCAGAATCCACAATCCGACAGTAAGGCATGTTTTGTTGATAAAACAAAATCCACACTTAGTGGAAATTACCAAATTCACACATAGTGGTTATCGTTAACATGATAACACAGTTAAAAAGAACAACGGTTTTCGCAGACTTTTATTAATAGTTTTTTTTATAGAATCTCTTTAAAAATGTCAATATGATATTTCGAAACATTGGGAGCTATACACAAAAGCCCTCACTCACACACTCATGGATTTATATATATATATATATATATATATATATATATATATATATATATATAACGTGGATGTGTGCGCGCACGTGTGTGTGCGTGTGGGTTTGTGTGTATACTTCTCAGTGTTTCGAAATATCAGATTGACGTTTTTTAAGAGATTCTCCATGCAAACTATTAATAAACTGTTCTGCAAAAGTGATTTTCCATTTTAAATGTTTGGTCAAGTTGGCGATAACGTTGTTTCTTTTAAGTGTGGATCATTAAAACTTGGTTCCTTTTGGAATGTGAGATCCCATGTCTTCACTTCAAACAAACAGCGTCAAGATAAATGGAAGATATATATATATATATATATATATATATATCCCCTCGTCTAAATTGTAAGCATCTATATATTATATATATATATATATATATATATATATATATACATATACATATATAGATAAAAGCAAACTTGGTTTAACAAGCTAAATATTTTTAAAAAGAATTCTTATTTCAAATTTACAATGGTTTCTTCAGGACAAGGTAACGTTATATCAAACGCAATTTCAATACACATTTTTCTCGTTTTTGGAAATTTTAGTTGTTCCGAACTCTCAAAAAATTTTTGGTATAGATATCAATATCTAAAATTCCTACATTCATAACTCTATATAGTGCATGTGTTGAGTAAAAATGTAACATGAAGTCTTAAAAACGTTTTTTCGACACGCGTCAGCAAAATTTCTATTTTCAGTTCCTTGTGTAGAAGGATTCATCAACGTTTTTATACTGATACCCTGAGGGGAGGACAAAACAGCAGAAATTAACGCATAGGCTATTTTCTTTCAAAGAATATTTATTGCTCCAACCTCCACTTTAATTGGGAGGGAGGTACTATATGCTCAACTGGGTACTTTTTTGTTCAGACTTTTTGGCCGATCGATATATTCATCGTAGTGAGTTGTGAGTCATATGAATAAAAAAGCACGTACATCCTACACTAGTGAATCGAAAAATATTTTTTAGATTTTAGTTTTTTACAGGGAGTTACCGAGATTTAAAATTTTGTGAATATTCGACTGTTTTTATTCACGTTCTCAGTAATTTTTGCTAACATTTGGCACAATTTCGCTAATATAATTAAAATAAGTCAAATGAATCCTTTTGTTTTGGTTTCAATTGATATACGTTGTTTTACAGTCTTATTTCTAATTTGCCATTCAAATATCCAAATGGCTTCCTCGAGGGCTGTAAGTGAACTTGTATCATGCATTCGGTTGCCACCTATTGTCTCTTATGTAATTAAATGTATTTGTTTTTTTAGGAAATTTCGAATTAGGATTTTTCGTTGTGTCTTTTTTCATTTTATATCAGTCAACTGTTTATTTATTCCCGGAAAAAACAAGTCAAACTTTCTTTCTAATAGAATATAAACTAATATAAGGCTGATTGATTTAACAGAACGTTTCCGTGCTTTTGGAGCAAATTTTGGTTGAGTTTTCAATTTTTTTTTCGGTTTTGAGAATAATAGCCCATTTTCGCTGTTGTTTTTGTTTCTTTATTAAAATGTCACCTTAGCAAACAAATTGACAGAAAAAATATTGAAAAAATTTGTAACTGATCATATTAATTGTTTTCATAACATATGGTTTTAAGCGCTGCGACTCCGTTCTCTTGCAGAATTTGTCAAAATCTTTCTTGTTTATGCGCTATATTTGTCGATAATTTACGTTCTCGTATGCCAAATATAGGGTAATTAAAATTTAATAACTAATATCGGTATATGTCTAGTGATTTTATTGAGTTTCAAATTAAATTTCTACAAAAGTATTCTTCAACTTATACCTTTTGTTCTGGTTTGCGCTTTTTTCATATTGTAACATGTTGTATCATTTTCGTAATTTAGCCTCCTTTTTGAAAGGTCACTTTAGTGTTTTGATGAATCAAACAATAGGTTTTTTGTTGCTTAAATATTTTGATTGATATCTTCAGGGCTTAGACAATTTCATGCAGAAGAAATTTGTTAGATTTAGAAACTTTTCAATTTTTGTGGATCCTATTGCTTTGTTTTTGTAATGGTTGTTTTACAAAGAGACTTTATGATGATCAAAGGAGACGTAAGTTATGATTTTAAGTTCTTCTGGATAGTATTTTATAAATTTAATGGCTTCAATAATGTGGTTTCGTAAAGTTGTTTGTGAAATTTCTTAGTTCAGCTTCTATTTAATTTTATTTTATAGTTTTTGACTTAGTCTCACCAATAACAGTCACAATCAGTTTTCCAAGAAGTTGCAAGATAAACTGCCTAATCTTTTAGTCAAAATCTTTTGTTGGCTAAGAATTTTGAAAACACTTGTTTTTTAAAAAAGACAATGGATTTCTGAGATTTGCCAATCTGATTTCTCTTCACTTGTAACCTAGCATCTCTATAGGCAATTTCCATCACTTATCCATTGAATTACAATTTTCTCTTTATAAGGGTTTTATTTTCCTCGAATAGTCTTTCTTCTTCGTACAACGAGTTTTCATAAAATAATATTGATTTTTGCGTAATCGCCCCTTTTGTAGGTTTCTGTCTTCTTTTCTCAGTATTACAATAATGGACAGTCTTCTGATTGTTTGAAGGAAATGCATCAAAGATTTTTAAATGTTTTTAGTGAACAACTTGAGGTTTAATTGGTTGGGGCATTGTTTTCGTGAAAATTTTTTTGTTCAGTTTTTTTCCTTTTTGCCTAAATTTTTCTTTTTGTACTCGTATAACATATCCTGGATAATGAAAGGTCTCAATTTCTCTCTACGGTGTTAAAAAAGATCAGTTGTAAAAGATCTTCTAATCAGTTTGAAATTAGTTCTTTTCAAAAAAAGCAATATTTTAAAAAACTTAGCACTTTTGCTCATTTCTTGTCGACTTGTTACCACGTCGCATTGAGGAAAATTCCCATATTTTTTTCTAATAAAGTACAGGTTAATCTTCTCTGTATAAGTTTTATCTGATGTCATTTAGATTCGGTTATTTTTGGTTTTCAAAAAATGGACACCGAGTTTTGGGCGTAATTAACATTTGTAACTGTTTGATTTTTATCGCCGTTTTTTCTGGTAGACATATTATGGTAGTCACAGGTCTCATAGGCCTTCGAAGGTAGATTGTTTATTCATTTAGTGGTTTGTTGAACGATATGTTCATATGTTAATTTTTTTATCTGTTCCTCATTTGGTTGACAATTAAGTCGAAAATGTAGATGAGCGGGGTCGGAACTTTATGTGCGAACGCACATTACCGAGCCTTCCTGTTATTATAGAAATTTCAATCATGTAAGTTTAATCAAAAAGTTATTGTTAATTTATAAGTTTCATATTCAAAAAATGTTTGATGATGCTGTACGTTAATTACAATGGCGTAAATTTATAAGGTGTAGATGGTTGTATGGGAGTGGGGGCTGAACTTAAAGTTGTTGAAATATTTTACTACCACATAGCATTTTCTGAGTGGTCACTGAGAAGTTAAGAGAAGTGCATTTCTCACCTGCACTCGACTTTCCATTAAATTTAACTGCATTGCCAGAGTTTCTCGCACGAACACGTCCGGATAGTGAGTCCTGTGAAATGCCAGTTCCAGCTGTTCTAGCTGCCAGTTTGTAAAATTGGTCCTTGTGCGTCGCCTTTTACTGTCGTTAGGATCACACAGGTCATCGCTGTGCATGTCAGCATCCAAGTCCTCCGCGCAGAGGTTCGAGTCCAACTGGGAAGCATCGTTTTTGTCCTCAGATTTGAAGCCAAATGTTTCCGAGTGGCTCACTGGAGAGGATTTTTCAGTACATTCTTCGGTTTTGCATTTGGAGTTTTTGTCTTTGGAAAAGGTCGCGCCTAGAAAATGGAAAAATGGAATCAGGAAACATGATTTAATTTCCGGTTTTACGTACGACCAAAGGTCAAACCTTCTTGGCAAATGAACTGCACCATTTGTGTGTCCCAGTATATCTGACAACTTAACTATCATTTGAGTCAGGGATGCTTGTATTGAGATAAATTACTCTTGAATAATGCGTCCCCCCTTCCCGCCCCATCCCGACCCTTCCTGCTCCAAAACACAATTCATTACAAAGCATATCTTAATGTTTTTGGATATCCCGGTTCGGAGTTCCTACACTGAGCCTGTGGAGGGTGCATCCATTATTTATATCTGAAAATCAGAAAAAAAACGCTTTAGTTTTTTATTTTTGTTTTAATTGTTAATTTTTAACATGCTTACACACATGCTTACACGAAAATCGAAGAGCGCGGGGGGTTGGTTGAAGTATGGTTCAACAATGAAAATTTGAGTTCCATTTTTTAAAACAAAGCACTGACCTTTCTTACTTTGTTTTGTTTGAACTCCACCGAAAGCTTTGCATGACTTTTCGCCAATCGCAGAATCTTTTTGTTCTGCAACTT